>NW_005842532.1:837719-869528 GCF_000455745.1 Alligator sinensis
CCCCCCCTAGAATATTTTAAAAGATTTTGAAGCAATTTTTAGCAAGACAACTGGAAGTTTATATTTTAGAAAAAAATATTGAAACAAAGCATTTTAAGAATCATCTGTTTTCCATGAAAAGTTCTAGTTTGATTAATTGGGATCTTCCAATAAAAATGTTGAAACATTCCCAACCACGTCTAGTCTGAACCGGTCTTTTTGGCAATTAAGTGTTATAATTAACACTGGGGAACTGCAGACTTACTATTGTAGTGCATGTACTTGTGTAGCCATCGTACTCATAGGCTGTACATTTTAAATGTGAAGGCTTCTCAAAGTAGTAAACAGCAGTGTTTGAACAATATAAAAAGGAACATGGATCATGTTTTTGATTCCTCAGCTTTTTTGTTACCCAGCTAGAGGCACTCTGGGTCTGATACCACAATAGGCTAAGCATCCAGATACTTGGAGCTGATCCAAGTACCTCCTGAAAGTGGGGCTGCCAAGGATCCAAGTTGTGACCTGGAAAGCTCCAAATTACTCCAATTTAAGCTGTTAGCCTAACTTCTTTAGCACTTGCTCTAGCTTCAGTTTACCTGCTAGAAAAAATTACATACCACCTATAGACTTGAGATGGTATTACATTTTATATCTATAAAGAAAGAACAGCTAAAAGTTTTCTGAGCCCTCTCATAGTGCCTTAAAATGGATCTCTAAATGCCTTATTTTGGGAATGATACTATAAGGAACACAATGAAAGCTAACAAGCTCTCCTTGATGTGGCTTTGGCAAACGTGGCATTAAGAAACCAAGAGTGTACTTTGGGTAGAGGGTTTTGTTTTGGCACTAGACAGCTTTCATCACCTTAGCAGTCCTATTTATCATTGTCTTGGCAAAACACAGGGAAATTCTTGAAGTAAGAAAGCTAATTTGTGTAAATTATGCATATGCATATGGTGGAAACTTCAGGGATATAAAAGTATGAAACTCCTGCATACTAATTTGAAAATTGACTTAATTTATTAATACTCTGTCTCCTATTTCACATAGAAGTATAGTAAGCTTGAAAGGAGACTTACCAAAGGACAGGGAATCTAGATTGTGTAGGTAAAAGGAGAGTATCTATTGCAGTGCTTCCCAAACTTTTCCTCAGTATGACCCCATTTATGGCCCCATTTCCTCAGCATGACCCCTCATGTGGGGGTCACAACCCACAGTTTGGGAATCGCTGATCTATAGCATTAAGGCAACATGGACAAGAAGTTAGGGCATTGTGCTGGAACTTGTATGTCCTGAATTCTGGTTCTCAGCTTTCCCTCTGACCTGCAGTGATCCTGACTAGGTCATTTTACTGTTTTGTATTTCTGTTTCTCTATGGCATTTGTTGTTGATCTATTTAGGCTGTAACTCTTTGAGGGTGTAAGTTGTTTCTGTTTTAAACAGTGCCCACCAAAATCAGGCATTGACTTTTGGTTGAGGCCTGTTACACTGTAACTAGCGAATTGCCTGTCAGGAATGACAGATGAATTTTGAATAACAAAAACAAAACAAAAAAGGCTCCTAACTTTACGGCCTACCTACTCCTTCCCCTCCGTCATGGCAGCACTCCGCCGTGCCACCGCTGTTACCTCCTGTCTGTAACACTCTTGTTTCAGTAACCAATCAGAGTGCTCCAACAGCTTTACAGGCAGAGAGACAGATGGACTAAGTTTATATTAGAATACTAATAACATACATTATTCACTGAAAAAATATTCTTTGGGGTATTGATTGTCCAGTGAGGAAATAATGAATAACAGTCACTGAAACCATTGCTGAACTTTTCTTATCCCAGTATTGAACTAGGTACCCTTCTTTTCACACGATGAAATGATCAGAGTCTAATTTGACCTAGAACAGTCGTCCAAGCCATCACTTCTCTCTTGGTTTCGCTACAGCTGAATATTCCCTTCTCTCTGTGACTTCACCAAGTGTGAGTGTACCAACTGATCACCTTCTATATTTCACACAACCTTAAAAGTGAAGTTAAATATATACTAATATTGCTACTGTAGACAAAAAGTTCACTGTGGACATAGTTTACCTCCGACTTTTGGCCTGAAGCTAAAGTGTTTCAACCCTTAGTCAGGGTTGTTGGTTGTAGCCATGTTGGTCTAAGGACATAAGCAGAGAAGGTTCTTTGGGTAGATGTGATATCTTTTATTAGACCAACTAAATAGTTGAAAAAATTGTTCTTTGCAAGCTTTCAGGTGCACACGCCCTTCTTCAGACATAGGGAGACTTTGTTGGTGTGTGCGCTCTCCTGGCTACAACAGAAGCCAATATCAACTCTTATTCAGGTTTTCTGGGACACCTACATTTGATTCACAGAAGAAAATTTCCAGTGCGTTTCCCAGAAGTACCTTTTCACATATCCAAGGAATCATTTTCCACCAAAACCCACTTGAGGGAAAATGATGGCAACAGGCATGGATAACAAGCACGAATCTGTTTTTTCTTTCATGCTTTTCATGCGTTTTTCTTGATTTTCCTAATACCACATTGTCAGTATTAATGACAAATCAAACACTTCTGAGTATGTTACCTCACACTGTTTGTGACTATTCATATTTATTCATCTGGAAAAAACTTGTCTGTGGCTTACTCTAAACCTATAAGTCACTCTCACTGAAGTTATATCCAGGTTCAGAAGTTCAGTACTAACCAAAATCTAGAAGTCAGTTGTCATTTACCTGATGCCATCTAACACAGACAGTTTAAATAGAGAGTTCTTGACTAAAGGCACAGTTCTTGATAAATTTGTCCAGGCACGTATGGATGATTTCTCTTGTTATTTTTCTGTGCTTTTATTTCCTGGATTCTTTGTAGTATGTAGCAGTACAGTCTGTATTACTGTAAAATAAATGGCAATAAGACTCTGCTGGCATTCCATATCTCTGCATTTTGTTTATGCCACCTAACTTAAAAAGGAGGGAAGGGGGAGAGAGAAAAAGGATTTCCTTTAATTTCATCTGCTGATGGATGCAACTTCCATGGTAACTAATGATAGCATTAAATGTTGCCTCTGTCATATAGATGTAAAGCTTTGGGATGTATAGTTGTGTATCAAGGGAGCTATTTGTGTCTGCATACATATGCCCAAAGAAAACAAGCCATAGGTAATTCTCCAAAACTCTAACTTCATTTACAGTCTTTTGTGACTTAAGTTTAAGCCTGTGGGATTATGGACAAACACTGAAATTCCAGGTCTCCTCTCCTCAATTTTCACTCTTGAAAAATGAGAAATGTCTCTAAATCCCTCCTTTACTACTTCAGAAAAATTAAGCAAAGCATGGGCTCAGGTGGTTTTCAAGATAAGAGGGGCCCCACACTATGGAAATCTTAATACCGTAGATCAGTAATAAAATATTTAATCAATATGCTTCTTGGCAGGTTGCCAGTCAAAAGAGAAGCATAGGAATAATGTGATTTTTTAACTTTAGCCAATGATGAAATGAGCAGCTGCATTCAAAACTGACTGAACCTTGCTTGACTAAAAAGCTAAGGCAGCCATGGGTGCTCATTTAATGATAAAAGGAGATCTTCAGGTTACAGTTTTGATCTGATAAAGGAAGACCTAATGCTCTAGAGAACTGGGGTTTTCTGGCATCAGAGATAGGTTTGCACTTTAGTTTTCCCTGCACTAACAGTCATGTACCTGAAGAAATAAACTCTACTGAACAGGGCTGGGATTGGAGTTTCTCATCTATCTCCACTGCAGACAACTGATGTCTTGCAATATGAAACATGATTCTTCTTGTATTGTATGTCACCAAAGGTTGTTCAAACCTAACAGTCCCTTTGAATCAGACTATAGTATTTGACAGTCTTCTACAGTGGAGAATTGACTGTGTTGGCTAAATGGTGTCAGGACTAGTGTTTCTCTACATTGTCTTTTAAATTACCTTATTGTTAATGCATATCTAAAATGCACCAAATACTGGCTCGCTCAGCTCCTAGCATAAACTGGTATAACTTCAAAAAATTGGGGGGGAAGTTGTTTTTTCATAAAAGTCCCCAAGATGAAATAAGGGATCCTTTCAGGGGCTTTCCTCACTCATGTCAAATACTTTGCCTCTAAAACTTGTTTGTATATGTGAATTATTGGCACAACCCAGAGTACTTTCACCTGGCTTTCCACCCTCCTCCTTTAAGCCAACTTGTAGCATTTGTTCTTTCAAAATTTATTATCTGGCTTGTCTTCAAAGAGCAGCATTTGTGCCCCATCTTAAATGTGCATGGAAGGTGAAAACATAAAGAGCTGACCACACATACCATACACATGTGCTAAGATGCATATGGTTGTTTCATGTAACTTCTTTTTCCACTCTAGTTCTCAGGCAAAGGAAAAATAAAAATAAAACCTCTTTAGAATAAATTCCAAATGCTAGTTGAGTGGGTGATCTTATGCACATGCTTACAGAATAATCATTCAAAGGGAGCATTTGTGATGGCCTAGTCTGCTTACCTGTGTTCTACAGAATTTTTTCCCCAATAATCCCTAACTACTAGATAGAACAGGGCTGTCCAACAGGAGGCCATCAAGCCCTGTAAGCCTTAACTCACAGCCCATGGGTTCCCATCATCTTTGCATCCTTGGCTCTCTATGCTTTACCCATAGGTCTGGCCGCCACTCCCCTGGGCCATCACTACCTTTCATTGTCTGCTCCTGCTGCCATCACCAGCTCTCCCCATAAGGCTGATAGCATCTCTGGAGGCCCTCTATGCCCTCCAGCTTCTGCTTTCCTGCTGCTCTTCTGGCAGGAGGGTGGTGTGGCCTGCAGAGGAGGCAACATCCAGGCAACACAGCCCAGTCCTGTTAAGCAGCTGGACAGCCTTAGGTGAGAACAAGGCACCACCTCCTGAAATAAGATGGTCTACTTGCAGATTACTTTCATTCTGAAAACTTTTTAACTTATTTTCCACTTGAATGTATCAACCTTCATCTTTCCAGACATTGACTCTTGCTTTGCCTGTAAGTACTTCTTCAATTTTATATGTTTACAGACAGTGATAAAGTGTGTATCCTTCACTCTTATACATATGCAGCTTCTTTAGTCGCACTGTAAAGCAGGTTTTGAATGCTTCAAATAAGGGTTGTGGCTTTTCCCTGAGTCTCTTCCAATTTGCAGCATATGAATGCTGATATTAGCACTGGATGCAGTATTCCAATAATGGTCTCACTAAGGTGGTCTGGAGATGGAATAAAACCTTGCTGCTCCTAGGTCCTTACGGTCTGAAGGATTTCATCAAGGCTTTCATGAGTCCTCTCAGCCACAACATCATGTCTTTCAGACTATAAAGCCTAAATAGAGTTGAGCTGGAATAGGATTTTCTGTTCGGTAAAAACTTAGAGATCTTGTAAATCTTTCTCTTGTCTAGTAGTAAGGAAGAAAAAATGTAAGAATTGTTCACAGAAATGTGGCCACAGTAGCAGTCAAAACCAGGAAGGACACAAGGAGGACGGTACCACAGGCAAGGAAATGTTCTCTGAATATATTCCCAACATCATGCCATTCTACTGACTGGGCTGCACAGAAACCTGGAAGTCATGGGTTTTGGGGCTGTTAAGGAGTCAGGTGGACAAGCTGGTAGGAAATGAATGTGTTCCACTGGAATATTTCCAACTAGATCCAGCATAATGTGCAAACTGAGAATTCTTGTCCAGCTATTTGGAGTGCACTTGACATGCTTCTCAACATAACTTCCTTACTGAATGCTTAGATAAGTTACAATTAAACCTTAGTAGCCAACTCGTGTTCTCAAATTAGATCAGAACTTTAGCAGCAGTTCACATCATAATGCATATGTCATACTCTGAAGTAGCAAATCCCTAGGAAGACTCTTATTAAAAGCATGGCTGCAGCAAAACTGGAAGAAAAAAAGGTTTATATGGCCCTTACTGTTCTTGATTCCAGTTTTTCAAATGTAATTAACCCTCCAGTTTAAAAATATGGCTTCTGTTTGTGGTGACGTGGGTATTCCTGAGTGTTTATACCCACAAAAACTTCAAAGTTTGTTTTGTTCCTGTTACACTTACTTCCCATCAGTTGCAAAATGGCCATATAATGACTAGAAAAAGATGAGTCTGTGACTTAACAAGCTGCATTTGCTTATTTGAAGTTAGGAAATCGTGGTTCGGTGTCATTTGTCTTTAAAATCAATAAAATCCAAGGCTTCTTATATTTGTAAAGCTGTTTTGTAATGATGATTGAGGTTTCTTCTCTTATTAAAGGAAAGGACCCATTTTCAATGGAATGTTGTAGCTTTTTAGGGAATTCAGCCCTACTTGTTATATATAACAATTTACTTATATTTATATGTTATATATAACAATTTAAACTTCTGTGAGTTTAAGAAGCCAAATTGCTTCCCTATGTTACGGAGATCCAAAATGAGGGCATACAATATAAATGCAACTATGCTGTGTTTCAGTGTCAAAGACATGGGGCTAAATTGTCTCCTTCATTGAAGCATGCTTACAGCCTGGTGGGGGCTCTAAATAGTAAGAGTTGGCTATGATTGATAAGGAGCTTTATGCCGGCTGAGGATTTTCGTTTTGACAAGAGCCTGAATACAATGAGCAAGTGTGTTGGGAACACTGGCTTTTCTGCCTTAATGTGGGTTGAAAGTATCCCATCTTCTAGGCAAGTCTCAACTGACCAGTACATCCAAAGAATTTCACATTTGTGCTACTGGTGTAAGAGGGCTCTTAGGTTGAGAATGTGGCCCATTGTTGACGGCCATCTAGATTATGAGTTCTTAAAACGACATAAGGATAAACATATTTATCATGTTGTTGTTGTAGTTTTGGTCTAGCCCAACTTAAAGATTCTCTCGTGCCTCCACTGAATTCTCTTCATTTTGTGTGTCATCGTAGGAAATAAACACTCAGGCTGCAGATACATCTGCATCACCACATATCGCACATTCAGGCATTCATGCGGCAAGGTAGAAGCATGGGGAGGTTTTCTGACTATGGAAGATCCCAGGGTCAACCCCTCCCCTCCTCACCACCCCCCCACAAAAAAAAAGTGGGGTAGTGCATGCAGGGTCAGCACATGCTGGCCAAAACTGGAGCCTGGCCAGCCAGAGCCACACTCCAGCTGCTGGCCAGGCTCTGAGTGGCAGGATAATTTTCAGGGTAGTGAGGTTCTACCAGGACACCCCTGTGATTAGAAATCATTTTACCTATTGGTTTAGGGGAGAATAATGCACTTTGTAAAAATATAAAGGTCCAGATTTGATGCAGATTAAATTATAGGGGAAAAAGTGCAATCAAACCTGACTACTGAAATACTTAGTAACATGTACTTCAGAGTTCAGTTTCTGATCACCTTACAATGCTGGCTTTAAGCAATAATATCATATTGGATATAAATATCATTTACCAAATAATTGTTTGCTTGTTATTCCAGTAAACGGCTCCTCCATTCCCCACAAAGAAGCTATTTCAGTAATTCTTAAGCTTCTGTAATGTCATTCTATTCTATATAGACTCAAGGACAACGTCCAGATGAGCGCAGATGTTTGGTTCCCCGGGAACAAGTAGCAGTGGCACACCTTGTGCTGCTGCTACTTGTCCCTGGGGAAAACCCATGCCATGCATGCTCTGGTGTGCAGCTGGTTACCCTAGGTGAGGTGGGGGAGGTTGGGGCCAGCAACTGTGCCAGTCCCAGCAGCCTTACCTGAAGTCCTGGGGGTTGGGGAAGCTGTAGACATGGCGGTCCTCTAGCGGGAAACCTGGCCAGCAGCCAGAATATGGCTCCAGCCAGCCAGGCTCCAGTTTTTGGTGGTGTGTGCTGCTGCCATATGTGCCGCCCCACATCTTTTCCTGTTTTTATTTTTAACCCGAGGATTTCCCAGGGTCAACCCCCCCAGTCCCCACTGCAAGGGAGCAGTGCAGGGAATGCCTGAATGTGCAGTGTGTGATGCTGCAGACATATCTACGGTGCTACATACTGCATGGCCAGGCTCGTATGGACACAGCCAAGGAGCTGACAGGGCTGGCAGAAACCTACAGTAGAAAAGAATCCCTGTTCCACCCATTTTATTAAAGTAAGAAAAAGAGGCACCATTTTGATATCTCTAACTAATTGTACATTAAGGTTAGTTCTGTGGTTTGCATTGTTGCAAGAAGGATGACAGTAAGTCTTTTTTAAACTCTTAACTCTCATAATGGGAAGCGCCTTGAAATGTGACTCTGGGTCCATAGGCCATTTTTTCTTGTCAAGACTGGAGATGTGAAACAGAACAGCCAAAGCTTATAATGAAAAAAAATCTGGCATCCCCAAACAAAAATGGGGTCGGCCATAGCTACATTGTTTACCTAAATAAAATAAATAAAGCTGAGAGTCTGGGGAGTGGACACTGGATTGTAGGGATCTCTCCTTCGTGTATTTTTAAGACAGAGTTACAATTGTTGGGATTTTTGTGTAAGTAGAGAATGTACGAACAATAGGGATCACTCACTTTGCCTAGTTCTGAAATTCAGCCACCAGTGCAGAATAACATGAGAACAGTTTGAGAGGAAGTGTGGAACACTATATTCAACTGAAACTAATTACCTGATTAGATTTTGGCCTGGATGCCAGGGTTGACATCCAATGGTCTTGGCGATAATACCTGCAAACAAAGCCAAGTCTAGTCTTTTTTTTTTTTTTTTTCATTTAAGGACTCCAGACAAAACTTTTGAACTTGTGTGCTGAAAGTTAAGTATTGCAAAAATAGGCCACATATATTTAAAGCCCTGATGGTTCCCAGGCCTGTCAATAGGCACTTGGCACCTTTGAAAACCAACATGCTTACTGGCATTCTAATTTAAGCATAGGTTGACTTTCTTTAAATATAATGCAAAACCCAGCTTTCATAGCATCTTGCTGGATCCTCAGTACTGTCTCAAAAGAACATGTTATCTGTAGAATTAGTAACACTATCCCTGCAATGTTTCTGATTTTCCTTTTAGAAGTGTATCATCCAAAGACTGGGTTGATGTATTTCTTCCCAGTTCCAGATATAAACCATAATAACCTTACCCAAGAAGTAAGGTTACCTGGTTTGACTTCATACAGTACTTTTTTTTCCACCCACCATCATAAAAAGGGGACCTCTGAGTTTTAGTACATCAAGACTCTTGCCACTTCTATAACCCCTTCTTCCACCTTCTCAGTAATAATGTCTCTGTCTCTCTCTGGCTTTGAAGATGGCTTTGTAACTTTTTTTTAAGCTTTCCTGTCAGAAATCTTTGTGCAACATTCCAAGTGCCTGAAGTGTTTGGATGCTCTACATGTATTTATATAACATTAAACAAATGGTTACTGTTTATCTCTGGACTGTTGTAAAGAGACAAAGCGGCTATTTATTTTTTCAGAGAGATTTTTTAGCTTTTCTGGAAAAAAAGTTATTTTTTTAACTACATGCTATTACTTAAGTTGCAGTCCATTATCATTGGTAGAGGTATGTTTAAGCATACCTCTGGAAGGTGGTCTGACGTAGTGAGGCAGGTGGCTCAATGCAGGATCACCCTCTACTGGCCCGCCACAGGGAGCATGCTGGGTAGACATGTAGACAGCCTTGACCACTGCAGAGGGCATTTGATCTGGATCTTTCTGTTTGTCTGGAAAATCCAGAATTACCTTCACCTCCAACAGTGCTTTTCTCCTCCAGTCTCCTATCTTATACGTAGGAGGTTGGAAGAATATCTCAGGTATGTTGTTAAGCTCTGTATAGGTGACCTTGTTTTCTAAGGAGAAATGATAATTTGGAAGAGTTGCCAACTAGATCAAAATATTGGTCCACAAAATCCAGTGGGCAGTTTCTGACCTTGACAGATGTCCGAGAAACTCAACAGATGTATATTAAATAATCATTGCATTGCAAAATATTTTATTCCTATCTTCTCAGTAAAGTTTATTAACATCTTTTTTCAAATTCTACATATAAAAAAGCCTATTACTTTTTCAGTTCTACTAAACTATTTGCCTAGAATACTGTATGGTTAACTATGTTAAATATTTCTTCGTGGTACTCTTGAATTTATTGCTTGTTACCCACTGGATCCACCCCATCAATATATGTGGATTTATTCTTAAGGAGGCATCATAAAACCCAAGAAACTTGAGAAATAATATTAAGGAGGGTACTTTGATAAACACTACTTAATATCTAAATTGACTAAGTATTGTAGGTTGGAATTGACAAGGCTTGGATCTCATGGCTTCAACCAGTGACAGGAGAATTCACGTTATATAACCTTTTTGTTTTGTTTTGTTTCCTCTCTGAATGAGGTTATGCAGGTGAGTGATCACAGGAATGGCTGAGCTCCTCTGACTCCTGAATCTTGAAAGCAATCAGTTTTAGCATATACTTTTGTACCCTGACATTTTCCATTTGACCAATAAAAAGGTCAAAGCATCAGATTTCGAATAGACAACAATAGTGAGGTCTTAAAGCAAGGGATATTCAGCTTGGCCTTACCTCCTAGTGACCAGAAACTTGTTCTGGCTGGCACATTTGAGGTCCAATGAACCCTAGAAATTACCCAGTTTCTATGAAAACTAGATGCCTCTTGAGTGCTATTAGTATCCCAACTCCACCGAGAGGTTCCATGTAATTGAAGAAATCTTATGTTGAGCTCAGTGAAGGAGTTAATGGATGATAGATCTCTGGGAGAACTATGTATGTAGGAGGTCAAAGTGGGTGTTTTAACTCCATTAGAGCAGGTAGTAGATGTATTTTTCCCTCTAAAGCAGGTGCATAAAGTGTATGGTGATGCTAGCTAGAAAACTTGGTGAATAATATCTAACTGCTGAAAAAGTAGGCAACTCTCCTTTCAGATTAAATAAGGGTAACATGTATTTATATATGTATTTTCTAACTATTACTTACATTATTGTTGCAGGATGATCTGGAAACTCATCTTTTCCATTTTTCTGGTGGCAGCCTTCATTAGAGTAACAGAGACCAGGAAAAACCGTCCTGCAGGAGCTATTCCCTCTCCATATAAAGACAGCAGCACCAACAACTCTGAAAGGCGGCAACACCTAAATAAAGAAGTACTGGCCTCTAGCCAGGAAGCCCTTGTTGTTACTGAGAGGAAGTATCTTAAAAGTGATTGGTGCAAAACACAACCCTTGCGGCAGACTGTCAGTGAGGAGGGCTGTATAAGCCGTACCATCATCAACCGCTTCTGCTATGGCCAGTGCAACTCATTCTATATCCCACGGCATGTGAAAAAGGAGGAAGAATCTTTTCAATCCTGTGCTTTCTGCAAGCCTCAGAAGGTTACCTCCTTCACGGTGGAGCTGGAGTGTCCCGACATGGATCCTCCTTTTCGACTCAAGAAAATTCAGAAAGTTAAGCAGTGCCGGTGTATGTCAGTGAACCTCAACTCAAGCAAACAATGAGAGCAAGGATGTGGCTGCTGCTTGGTGTTACCACATCATATTTGCTGTTGCCTCTCCTTTCCCATGAGCACACTTATGGGCTGGTTATTTTTTTTTCTATCAGGAGGCATCTCTCCAGCAGGGAAGGATTTCTGTCACTTGCCTACTGGAAATAAAGCTTATCCTGGGCTATATTAGGCACCTTGCCATAAAGCTTCAGTATATCTATCTCCAATGTAATCTTCTTATTGAATTTTTAAGGGTGGAGCAGGCTCCAAGAATTTGGGATTGATCTTCCAGGTGACTGATGGCTGAGTCTGGCATTACCATTTCCACTATGTGGAAAAAGCCCTCTGCCCTACACTCCAGTACCCTCTGTGTGAAGAGGAGGAATCTTTTTATGGCTCTCGGTCTTCAGTCCAGAACTTTTCACTTTGAAGCGCTTGGTGCTGTTGTCTGAGGCTATGTGATGCAGAGACCGGACCCAGTACTATACTATGAGAAAGTGAGAGTCTCTAAAGAGCCTGATCGTGATAAAACAAGGTGAAATGTGGGATGATGAACTGTCCTAGGCTTAAGAGTGAGAGAGAAAAGCACCAAGGGAGGGGGCGAGGGGTGTTAGGTCAGCCACCACACTTGCTTCAATAGATTGACGATATAGTTCTTTGCTGTTGTGGTTAGAATATATCAAACACATGGTCTCTTCTGCAATGTCTATTTTGTAACCTAGCTATAGTAAACAGCTGTTTAAAGTATTATAGACCTAGCTATGTATATTTGTTTCTTGTGGTGGAAACTCTGGAGGCTAGATTAAAGCTTCTTGAGGAAGAGACTTGGGTGCTAGGTCAGTCACCTGACTTGAAACTGACAGAATTTGAATGGGCTTTCAGTAGATTCAACATTACTTTTTTTTAACTCCAAAAAGGACTGTGCACCATCCAGTTATTACTTTGTATTTATGCCTGCTGGGGTTTGTGTTTCACTTAAGTTATTAAAGCACCGTAGCACATAAGACAGACTGTAATCATTGTTGAGTTGAACACAAAAGTTGCCATACATGTCAGTCAAGTTAAGACTGTTGGGAGTTAGGACTGGTGTTTTCCATATGCGGAATGGAAATCAAGTAATTTTTCTGTTGTCAGAAGACAAAACAATTAGTAAATGCCATAAGAATGTGTCACTGCTATAGAAGTGAGGACGGATCGCTCACACTTCTATAGAAACTGGGAGGGAATGAGCTGTTGTAATTTCTGAAGCACTGTTGACCCATTTAACTTTCGGTATAAAGATATAATAAATCAGTATTGGTAGATTCTCTTAGTTCATTTACAATCATACTAAGTTACTTACTTGGCAGAGTTTAGTGTGTCTGTATATTCAGTAGGTTCCAGTTCAGTTAATTTTCTGTGTTTTAAAGAGGAGAACTTTAAAGTAACTGGTTGCTAATAAACATTTGAAGAGCATACAAGTTAATAACAATGACAAGTGTGACCTTGTTGCATGCCTCAGCGCTTAGCACATACAATACTTCTTGTTCAATTAAACCAGCTTACTATGGAGCTCTTCACTGCCAGCTTCTTCAGATATGATCACTCCAAGGGGTTAAAGTGTTCAGGACTGTTGCCAAATACAAGTTTAGTGGCACAGTTCTCCATTATGTGAGACAGGCTGCTTTAAGAGGCTTACAGTACTGATCTCTCCTAGATCTCATCAATCGGTTTACGGGGATTGGCACAGGGAGGATGGGGTTGAGCAGGCATGTTATCCCTGCTATATGAACAGCTATGTTGCCTGTGTTTGTTACACAATGTCAGGGCCGTGTAGCTCCTAGCACAGCACTGGCTTTAGAAGCTGCTGCTGTTGGCTGTATGCCAGCCAGCCACAGATTGGGGACTACCAAATCCAGACTGTTGGACTTTATTGATCAAAATAAAAAGGGTGAGGTAGGAATGCCTGCAATCCATTAAGACTCCAGGGCTATGAGACTACCCTTGGAGAAAAGCCACCTAAAACCATGCCCTTGCATTTAGGTCTAGCTAGAAAATGCCCTAGTACCTTCTTCATTGTATTAAGTCTAAAAATCATTTTAGGTAAAATGTGCAAGGATTCTTATTATCTTTAAGCTACACCCAATGTGGGCTTCTCACCGGTTTGCAAAATAAATATGCTGCAGCATGAAGCTCCTTCTTGGGGCTTTTTATGTAAAAACTGAGTTGAACTTGTAATGGTTAAAACTGTATTTAATTTTTGTTTTATAAATGAAAACAAAATGAAATTCTATAAGTATAATGTAATTATTTTATAGGTCTGCTATTAAATTATAGAACAAATAAAGATACTCTAGGGTTATACGGTAACCAGGTGTGCGGGCTTTGCTTCAGAGTTCGGTGTCTAAGTTCTAGGTGGGGCTCTACTGGCTTATTCTGGGTTCTCAATGTCCTTGTTTCTGCTGCAGCGGGAGTTACACTGCCTCGGGAGCAGGTAGGAACAAGACTGTGGCTCAGCATTCCCCTAAATTACTCACCTGGTTTAGATGTGAGAAGGGGAAGTACAGAATCATAGATTCATAGAAAATGAGGGTTAGAAGGGATCTCAGGAGGTCATCTAGTCCAACCCCCTGCTCAGAGCAGGCCATCCTCAGCTATATATTCCTAGCCAAGACGTTCTCTAGCTGAGTATTAAAAACCTACAAGGATAAAGATTCTTCAACCTCTCTGAGTAACTTGTTCCAGTGCTTTACTACCTCCTCATGAGAGAGCTTTCCAAGCTCAGTTCCCTCAGCCTCTCCTCAGAAGGCATATGCCCCAGCCCTCTTAACCATTTTTCTTGCCCTCTACTGGACTCTCTCCAATTTGTTCACATCCTTTCTGTTGTGGTCAGGAGGGGGGTACAAAATTGGACATTGTACTCCACATGTGACCTAACTAGTGCCAAATAGAGGGGAAGAATCACGTCCCTCAATCTGCTGGCAATTCTACTGATGTAGCCCAGTATATGCTTTTAGCCTTCTTGGCAATGAGGGCACACTCGACTCAAATTCATCTTCTTATTCATTGTAACCCAGGTCCTTTTCTGCAGAGCTGCTACTTAGCCAGTCAGTCTCCAGCTTATACCAGTGCATGAGCTTGTTCCATCTAAAGTGCACAACTTTTCACTTGTCCTTGTTGCACCTCATGAGATTTCTTTTGGCCCAATCCTCCAATTTATCTAAGTTCCTCTGAATCCTAGCCTACCCTCCAACTTATCTACTACACCCTCCAGCTTGGTGTCACCTGCAAACTCGCTGAGGATTCACTCCATCCCATCTTCCAGGTCACTGATGAAGATCCTGACCAAAACCAGCCCCTCAGCTGACCCCCGGGACACTTAACATGATACCAGCTGCAATGACATTGAGTCATTTGAGTCTGACCATCCAGTCAGTTTTCTATCAGCCTTACAATCCACTCATCCAACTTGTACTTCCTTAGCTTGCTTGCAAAAATTTTGGGGGCAACCATATCAAAAGCCCTTCTAATGTCAAGGTATATCATGTTCATTGCTCTTCCCACATCTACAGAGCCAGTCTTCTCATCATAGCAGGCAGTGATGTTGGTCAGACATGACTTGCCCTTGGGGAATTCATGCTGACTGTTTGTAATCACCCTCTTTTCTTCCAAGTGCTTAGAAATAGATTCCTTGAGGACCTGCTCCATGATCTTTCCAGGGTCTAATGTGAAACTGACTGCATCCCTGGATTCTCCTTTCTTAAGGGAGGAGCTCTCCCAGTCACCATGAGTTTTCAGAGATAATGTCCAGGAGCTCTGCAATTCCATCAACCAACTCCCACAGCACCCTTGGATGCATTGCATCAGGCCCCATGGACTTGTACACATCCAGCTTTTCTAAATAGTCTCTAATCTGTTCTTTCACCAGTGCTGGCTGCTCATCTCCTCCCCAAACTGTGCTCCCAGGGGCAGTAGTCTGGGGGCTGACTTTGCCTGTGAAGTCTTTGGTGAAAAAGGCATTGAGTACTTCAGTCTTTTCCACATTATCTGTCACTAGGTTGCCTCCCCACTGAACACTTTCCCTTATCTTTCTTTTGTTGCCGGCATACAGGCAACCCCCCCACTTAGCACTCCTAAGTGGTTCTGGAAAAATGGAGAGTTAAGCAGAACAGCGTTAAGCGAAACTCATTTTCCCATAGGAATTAATGTAAATAAATATAATTTGTTACCTGCTCAGGGCCACCTTGTCTGGTGCTGTACCATTGCCGCCCACCTGGGCCCTGGCCATGGAGGCAGTGCTATTGGTCACCTCCATGCGGAGTGGTGGTGAGGTCATGGCCACAGCTGCAGTCACTCCAGCCTGGGTCCTCCTTCTCCTTCCTGGTACAGCTCAGCCTGGCTCCATAGAGCCCGTCAGACTGCACACCGTGCTCCTGCCACCTGCCCTGAACCCCTGCTGTCCCTGGCCCTGGGGCACCAGCATGGGCCCAACGCTCACCCCCACCTGCTCACTTACTGTCTGCCGTTTCCATTTCCCCATTTTCCCACCCACTGCCGCCACTTCTCCCCCCACCCAACCCATCTGCCAGCTGCTCTGGCACCACATGATGGAGCATTATAACAACACTTGCTTAGCGCTAAGTGGAATCAGGTATGAATTTAAAATGAGTGCTATAGTGAAATAGTGCTATGTGAAACTACACTAAGCAGGGGTTGCCTGGCCTGTACTTGTAGAAACCCTTCTTGTTACTTTTCATAACCCTTACTAGCTGCAAATACAGTTGCACGTTGGCCTTCCTGATTTCATCCCTGCATGCCTGAGCAATACTCTTATACTCCTCCCTAATCATTTGTCTAAGTTTCTACTTCTTGTAAGCTTCCATTTTTCATTCTAGCTCACTAAACAGAGTTCCTTGCTTAGCCAGTTTAATGTACTTCCATACTTGCTAGTCTTCCTGTGCATCAAGATGGTTCATTTCTGTGCCCTCAGTGAGGTTTCTTTAAAATCCAACCAGCTCACCTGGACTCCTTTCCCCCTCAGGCTGGCCTCCCAGGGAATCCTTCCCATCAATTACCTCAGTGAGTCAATGTTTGCTTTTCTGAAGTCCAGGGTCCTTACTCTGCTGCTCTTCTTCCTCCATTTCCTTAAGAACCTGAATTCAATCGTCTTGTGGTTGCCACTGCCCAAGCTGCCATTCATTACTATATTCTCCACCAATTCCTCCATGTTTGTGAGCAGTAGGTGAAAAAGAACACAGCTCCTACTTGGCCTCTCTAACAGTAGCACAAGAAATTTGTCCCCAACACTTGCTAACAACTTCCTGGATTCCCTGTGCATTACAGTATTGTCCTCCCAGCACATCAGAGTGATTGACGGCCCTCGCCATGAGAACCAGGGCCTGTGATCAGGAAACCTGAATGAGCTGTTAGAAGAAAGTCTCATTCACTGCATCCTAGTGGTCTATAGCAAACACCTGCTACAACATAACCCTTGTTGCTCTCCCCCTCCTGCTTGCGTTTCCAGTTTAATAGTGGAGCTCTGAGCAATCATTGAACTCTGAGCAATCATTCAACTCTTTTACATAAAGTGAAACTCTTCCTCCTCTTCTCCCCTGTCTGTCCTTCCTGAACAATTTGTACCCATCCAAGACAGTGCTCCAGTTATGCAAGCTCCCACCAAGTCTCTATTATTCCAATCATGTCACAGTTCCATGACTGTGCAAGGACTTCCAGTTCTTCTACTTGTTTCCCTGGCTCTGTACATTTGTGTACAGACATTTGAGGTAACAAGCTGATTGTCCTACTTTCTCAGGAAGAATGAGAAGGCCTCTCCTGTTTCCCCCTCCTGCTTGAGTTTCCTACAAGTCACCATGCGCTTCCCCACTTACCTCAGAGCTTTGGTCTCCATTTCCCAGTGAGCCTAATTTAAAACCCCTCTCACTAGATTAGTAAGCCTGCTTTTGAAGATGCTCTTCCTTCTCTTTATCAGGTGGATTCTGTCTCCTCCTTAGAACATCCCATGGTCAAAGAACCTAAAACTACTGATGACCCCACCTCCAGAGCCATGCATCGATTTGCAGAATGTGTCTGCTTCTGCCTGGGCCCTTCCCCTTGACTGGAAGGACTGAAGAGTATACCACCTGAGCCCCCGTCCCTTTCACTCTTGCACCCCAGAGCCCTGTAGTCACTTGTGATCTGCTCAAGGTCCCCTCTGGCAGTATCATTCATGCCCGCATGGATAAGCCCCATGCTAGTAGTCAGAGGACTGGATGAGTCTTGGTAATCCTTCCATGGCATCTCAGATCTGGGCTCCAGGCAAGCAGCAGACCTCCCAAGACAACAGCTCAGGCCAGCAGATGGATGCCTCCATCCCCTGCTCCAACCAGCACCACCTACAGCTTTTGCTTAGTGACAGTGGTCTCAATCCTCCTCCTCTGTTGCTCAGGCTCCATATCTGTTCTCCAGGCAAACTGCTGCAGGTGGAAATGAAGACTTCTGCTTGCTGCCAGAGGTAAAAAAATTCCAGCTTCCACCTTCCTGGGAGTTCATGTCCTTTTCCTTCTCTAGAGCTGCCTCTGGCAGTCCTTTCACTGCTGGAAGTCTCCTCTAGCATTGGATCAATGAAGTCCTTATGGTAGAGGATATTTTTACAGGCTCACCACCTCCTCCCATAGCTCTCTTGCCTGCACCCTGAGGGATACCATCAGGAGGCACTGCTCATATCACAAGCACTCCTCCACCTGGCTGTTATTGGAAGGAACCTGCAAGTCACAGTCTCCACAGCACCAAACCGGGACCAGGGCTGAAGCCTCAACAGTGAGCTGTCTTGCCTGGACAGATACCTCACAGGTGCAAGCAGAGGAGGAGTTGGAAGTGACAGTGGCAGTGGCTCTGGCATTGCATATGTCCTTTAGCCATTTCTCTGGGTCCCGTAATCCACTGCCTCTCTCTTCTTGCCCTTTTTTCCAAGTAGACCTTCATTAGCAAATGCCCCCATAAGATGACCTGTTCATTACTCCTTGGTCCCAGAAGGTTCCCTTTTCCCTGCTAACCTGCTTCCTTTCACCACACTTACAGTGAAGGAAGGTGAGAGTTTCCAGGCAAGCTCTCTAGCAAACTTTTCCTTATGCTAGACTCTAATTAAACAAGTCTTTTAACAGGGCTTAAGCATTGGTCTAATTGCTGAATTTTATCTACTAATAAATATGTTACTGTTAATGAAAGAAAGAGCTTACCATAAAGGCTCCCCTTCAAAGAGCGGGGTGGCAAACTGACCTGCCATCTCCTTTTATACTCTCCTGGGCCTGGACTAGCTCTGCCCCTTGTTAGGGCTTTTGTCAGGCACAGGCAGCAAGCACCCAGCTAGTAGCACTTCCAGGTGCTCAGATCATACACCCAAACACTCAGCAAGCCAAACAGAAGCCGCACTTAATTTACATTCCCAGAGCAGGATTTGGTGCTTGGTACCTGGCTCCTCTTCCCCTTCCTCCTCTTGCTTCCTGTGAACTGCTTGCAAACTGCCCTGTTTGCTCTCTCTCTTTACTTACACTGCATCTGCCTTAGATTGGGGATGGGGAGGGAGAGTAGTGGATTGCTACCAAAGCAGGTGCTGACTGGGGATTGGCTAGAGGATGCTTTGCAGCAGATGCCACAGTGGCCAGCATGTGACTTTTTTTTTCAAAGTAGTAACCAAAACTATGCAGTGCCCATGACACTTTGTAGTGCAAAAATCCCATAAAGATAAATGAAACCAGTGATGATGTACCCAAATTGAACAGAATAACCACCTTTTGAAAGGTTTTGTTCTGTTTTGTTTTAACGCACTAGAGAAAAAATGTAATTCTACAGGTATGCAGGTAATTGAGAATATCTTGTAGAACTAATCTCTTTCTGATAATGGTAACAGAATTTATATATGGACAGAACTTTTTATTTGGCCATACTCATGCTTCTCTAGAAGTTCATACTAGTAATAACTAACTAATGTAAATGGAAACAAGTAAAAATTGTAATCTGAATAAAAAAACTCCCCCCCTTCCCCCCCCCCAAAAAAACAACAAAAAACTGGCATCAATTGCATCATGGATCAGCACCTAGCTCTAGGTTAACTTTGATATATTTATATGAAATAATTAGACCACCTTAATGAAAAGCTATACAAGTCAAAAAGCATCCAAAGAGCACCAGTTTCTCTTTATATTGTAGTAATTTATAACATCCTGTTAAAAGCAACTACAGATGCAAATCCTCCTCTTTCAAAAAGAAATGGTCCTTGCCACTTGAACTCAAGAAAAATCTCCATTTAGGTATTAGTGGTATATGGTTCCTGACTCACCTAAGGAGTTCCCATTCTATGCAGAAGAGAGAACTGCTGTTATGATAACCTATTCAAGACAGTAGGCACAGATTTACTTGAATTTGGAAAATGTCTTTTCCAGTTGAAAAATAGTAAATAGCAAAAGTTCCAAGGATAACTTCCCTTCCTGTTTCCTAGAAGTGCCGGTCTCCACTCTGGAATTCTGATGCCTTCATTTGCAAACTTCTGTACTGGTCAATCTTACATAGGATTCAAAACAAACCTTTAAGTTATATGTGAGAATCAAGAATGGGTGATATAGGTTATTGCATAGCTAAGATAACTTCTTGTCTTAGTCTATTACCCACAAAAATCTTTGCCTCTTACAGATTTCTTGGACCATCATGGCTAAAGCATCACTACAACACTTACAACTTAAAGTTCTTAAATGAAAGGTCTCAGGAAGCGGGCAGTGGGCCACGTAGTTTTTGTCTAAAATTGGTCCAAAATTGTAGTTTTGATCTGAAGAACAAAGACTAGAAATGGTGAAAATGAAGATTAGAAGTTTTAATTGGAGCAAAGGGGCATACACTCCACAGCAATAAGAATAATTTAACTGCAACATTGACTATAATACTGACTACCATGAAATATCACCCATCATTCCATTCTTCCTTTGCCACAAACTTATAAAATAGCCATTGGTTTAAAATACTATTGTTGTTTTTTTTTCCTTTTAGTGTCAACTATGTTTTAAGGTGAGTTATTATGTTATGCTTCACTGGACTTGAGCTCTTCTAATGTTGTCTAGGTGGAGTGGCTCAGATCATGCTACTCCTACATGTATTCTGGGAAAGAAGGAATCATGTAGCCAGCATCCGTGACTTGTCATCTGTTTGGTTCCCATGTTCCCCTTAGCTGCTTCAACAGACTTTAGGCAGAGCAAGACAAACTGTCTGCAGTTCTGTCTATTCTGCTAAGAACTGACCTCTAGCTGTGGCACCCCAACCATCTGCCCTATTACTGTGGAACAGTGGAGGAAGTATACACTGTTATCTAACTGACTTTCCATTGTAGAAAGAGGCAGAGGAATAAAATGAATCCTGTTAGGAAGATGGAAGAAAAAATGGTTGCCTGAATCCACCTCGACTTTTATGCAGGTAAGTGACACCTACATACAAGAAATTAGTTAGCTAAGTGAAAATTTTGGGCTACTTAGTTAGAAACACCAGAGACCAAGATTCAAGACTCCCTCCATTTCAGAGAAGCACCCATGTCACTGAGCAACATTCCTTCTGGCTCCATGCTTCTTTCCTTCTTGGAAACCCCAGTGGTCCAACTTCCACAGGAAGGGGAAGGGCATTTTGTGGGAAGTGAGAGAGGTTTGGGAGTGGGGCTGGAACTTGCATCTCTCAGTCCCTATACAAGTGCATAGGGCTAGACTATTCAGCTAAGACCATAATTAGCATTGCCATCCTCCTCCAGTGTCAAAGAGTAGTTAGATGCTACTTGAAAAGAAAGACTAATAGTTCTGGCACTTAAATAGATCTGATATGCCTTCCCATGTGCAAAGGAAGCTAGAACCTGGATGTCCCATTCTCTGCATAACTTAAGTACTCGAATGAATATGCAACCATACTAGAAAGTAGAAGGGCCTTCATTTCTTCAGGTGTAGGTATACAACAGTTAGCACACGCATGTAAAGAATGGTAGGCAGTGTAAAAGTTAACACACAATGTAAATAGTCACATATTACTATTATCTCTAAGGTACACAGTTCTGATATAATGCTACAGAGCTGGTAAGTAGGAACATGGCTAACAGCTGTCAAACCTGCTCCGTGCCTGCCCATCTCAGCCTCTTCTACTCCAGGATGAGGACCTGCCAAGCCTTCTTGCTCAGATTTTGCACATGCCAGGATCTGGCCAGCATTGCCCTCCACATGTCCAGATCTTGCCTGTGCTGCCCCCTCCCCCCACTTCCTGCCCCACTTCCCCTTTAACCCCTGTTCTCTACCCCCTCTCCCCATGGTCACCCCCTTCTCACCTCACCTGCAGCTGCCCAGCTGTCCATCCAGGACAGTAGAGTTCACTATGATAGCCAGTCCATAAGGGCAGAGGGGGCAGGGGGGAGAGGTCCCATATGAGCTGGAAGCAGTGCCTACTGGGATACTAGAAGACTGCAAATGGCAGGTATTAGCCTTGCAGAGCAGACTAACAACATGAACTGCCTAACGCCAGCTGGAGAAAATCTTCACCTGAGGAGAATTCTCTCTGCAATGCTTAGAGGGCACTTGGCTCATCTTTTCCTGCCTAAATGGGTGGACTCATCTGTTACAGGAGCATGTAACATATTTGAAATGGAACATGTAATTATACCTGAAGTCACTCTTTTCCCTAGCCACTTACCTTCCAGGGCATAGGATCCAACATTGCTTAGGCACATTTGAATTTAGGCCTGGATATTTGGCTGCAACAAAATGTAATCTGTGCCAAGTTGGGAGCATGGGGAGCAAGGGAAGAAGCTATATCCTGTCATTGTGCAATGGCTGACTATAATATGGGACATGTTAGCTTCTTTCAGAGGATGTCTGCACTTGTACCTTGTGTACCTTGAGTTAATGCCTGATCAGCCCAAAATAAACTATCAATGTAGCCAGGAAAAAACAAATAAGGAGTTTCCAGACAAGTTTTACTTCAAGGTAGTTAACTTGTTTATTAACTAGTTACAGGTACACAACTGTAATGTTGGCAAACCCATAGCTATTTTTGGTGGGCAAGCTGCCTGTGATTTCAGAAAGAATCAGTGATGACCATTTCTCACATTTCTGAAGCTCACCCAGCCCTCAGACTTCTCTACAACATTGGCGTGTTGGGAGCATATATACAATACTGGATGTATGTCAGATATTCATATACTAATGGAATGGTCATGAATGATGTGTGCCCCTGGAGGCTGGGAGGGCATGACAACTGCCCACAGGCGGCCGTGGCGGTGTCAGCAGTGGGGAGGGTGGGGGTAGTGGCAAGCGGTGACTGCCAACAGGTGGTGTCGGCAGCAACAGCAGCGCTTCTTTCAGGGGGTGCACCGCCAATATCAGGGGGTGCATCCTCTATGCATTGCCAAGGGTAACAGTGGTCTTAAAGTATCATAGATGGAACACTTCTCCAAAAAGCAGTGCATTGCAAGCATTTCATAATAATTGGTGAATCCAGTGGTTGCAGAACATGAGGTCTCAAGCAGAGTCACGTGTTATGTAGAATTGAAGTATTTTAAAGGTATTCAGTACTATTTTGAAAGTAACTTGACTTAACTACTATCAATTGGATTTCTGGTAAGATTCTCAGAAGTGCACATGTCATTTTTTTAAAAATAGGACATAAGTAGCTTTTGATGATCTAAGCTTCCATAGGAGCCAAAACCCCATTGATTACAATAAGAGTTGCATTTATAAATGCTTTCATAATGGAAAGTTTAGCCTTAATATTTCCTTTCCAAAAAGGAACAAAAATAAAACACCAGCATTCAAATGTGAATGATCCACATACTGTCCCTATTGGAACTTGAACTTGGATGAACTATAGACAGATTTCCTAGCACCTACCACCCTTAACAAGCATCTAAATAGTGTACATTTCCTCAGCCCCAGTCGTGTATACCTTTTCCTTGTCAATAACAAATGATGTTGGGACTTGTTATGTATTCCCTCCCAATTAAGCTAAAGGAAATTACAGTCCTCTAAGTAAAGTGGACAAAGTTGCCTTGTACTAATTAAGTTTCAACTTTATCCCTGTCCCCTCCATAAGACTTTTGCACTGTGTATCTCAGTTTTTCCATCTGTAAATTGGGTTTGTTAATAATTTGCTTTGTGAAGTGCTTGAAGCAATAAGGATGAAAAGTGCTATGTAAGATTTAAATATCATCACAAGGCACATAACCACCAAAGTATCAGGCTTCCTGAAGGTTTCAATTTGTAAAGGAAAACAACACAAGCCTTTTATAGCTACTTATAAAAGCCACACTGGAATTCTCATTCTCAATGAGCCACATCTGCATCTGAGGCATGAAAGCCATGATTTAAAATGATGCTATTTGCTTAAATAATGGTGGGTAATGTGTCATTCTTGTGTTGAACTAAGTCTGGAAATTTTAGCTGCAGTATTCCTGGTAGACAAGCAGCTGACTTTGCAAATATTGACAACAAACCAATCAATGTTTTCTTAGCGTCTCAACCTCTCCCCCCCACCTCTTATGATAGAGCTTTCTGTACTTCAGTTGACACATATTCTATGACCATCCTGACTTTTCCCCTCCATGTAATACAATTAACACTATTTGAAATGTAAAATGATATGTAATTCTACAAAAGAGAAGTATAGGCTCCAAGCCCCATTAACTGCTGCAGGAGAACTTTCATGCTGCAGATAATGAGCAAATTGATTCATTAGCTACCTTCAAAGGTACTTCAATCCAGTGTTTAAGTGCCACTTAGAACCTTAACTTGCATGTTGTCTTAATTCTACTGAACTGCTCAGGTTCATGCACGAGTCTCAAATTCAATGTCTGAGCTGGTATCCTGACTTAAGGGACATGGGGGTCAAGACTGAGTAGGCATTCTTGTAGTGTGCCCATCAGGTTAGGAATGAGATGTTTTGTCACTGTTCATTTTACACAACATCCAAGGAGTTAAGGCATTCAATTGGAAGCCTTATTTTACACTCTCACTGTCATATTTGGAGCAGGTATTGAAACGAAGTCACCTCTGTTGCTACCTGCCAAGCTATTAAGTATTTCACTGTCTTAGTCTCTCCTTTGTATAAACAATTAAATATTTATTGGACTAGAGAGCAAGAGAGACTGTCTGGCTGACTCTATAGCCTGGTGATCATGGTCATTATTTGAGATTGTGGGAGAGTCAGGTTCATGTTTCTCTATAATGAATATTTAATTATTATACCAAGTGAACAGCTTCCAAATGAGAAATGCATCCCTTCCCCCACCATCCACCAAGATTACAGAATAGCCTGGTGATTAAGACACTTTCTGGCATTCAAGTCTCTGCTCCTAATTAGTCAGGTGGAGGATTTGAAAGTTGGTAGGCCTACCAAATGTGTCCTCTACCTTCTGGATTATTGGGTATAATGGATGGGAAACAGCCCTTGATCTCTCTCTCTCTTTTTTTTGTTTTTTTTTTTTTTTTGAGAGAGAGAGACAGACAGAGAGAGTGAGTTTATATAGAGAGAGGATCTAGATCATGCAGGTGAAGATTCCTTTAATGGAGTTTCTGATTAACTCCTATCTCCAACTCTATATCTCAGTCCTCAAGGACAGTAGCAGTAGTTTGTATAGGAGAAGGTTTAATTTAGGTGGGAAAGATTCCATTAGTGGTGTCCTTACTGGACTCTTTTCTATTTTCCACACCACATCCTTGAGAAATGGTAAGTATAACTCCATGTATTTAATCCATGAAGGGATTAAAGGAAGGGCTAGCAGTTTCTAAAGGGCATAGCATTGGAAGCTCAAGAAGGTGCTATTTGAACATAGCAGCAATTTAAGAACGGTAGGAGACTTATCTGCCTAACAAAAGGAACTTCACAAATGCCTCAAAAACAGAAGGAAAGTGTACAGGCAATGGAAAGCAGGAGATGTCACTAAGGGAGTATATCAAGCAATAGCAAGTAATGACAAGGTTAAAAAAAAAGAGTTACACCTGGTGAACATGTTAAAAACAAGCAAAAGGGATTCTATCAGTATGTTGGATAGACAATAAAGCTCAAAGAAGCTATGGGTTCACTGCTTAAGTGCCTGGGTGAGCTATTACCAGAAGATGCAAAGAAGGTGGAGCTGCTCAATGGCTACTTGCTTCACGGAGCAAATAAGCTGCAACCAGACAGATAACAAAATTAATATTGGTAAAGCGGGAGAAAGGTTTAGGGTCACAATAGCTGAAGAAAGCAGTAGCATGCTTTTTATTACTTTGAATGTATGTAAGTCGGCATGGCCTCACAAAGATCATTCCAGGATGCTGATGGAACTGTTTTAAATGATCCTGGAAATATTGGCAATAATATTTACAAATTAGTGGGAGACAGGCAAGTTTCCAAAGGACCTAGTGCCCCTGTTAAAAAAGTTAGAAAAGGAGGACCTAAGAAATTATAGGCTGATCAGCCTGACTTCCTTCCTGAATTTGTGCAGGGGCTTGAACCAAATGCCCTTAGAGATCCCATTTTTCTAAGATCACAAGTTACCAGGTGTGTACTGACCTCACTTAAAAAAATGGGAATGAAGGTGTAGTATAGGCATCTCCCAGCCAATCACAAAAGAGCATAGGTAGAAGTGAGATGCTAAGGTAGCCAGTCTGGGTTATTTCTTAACATGAGCGGTAGCTGGCCAAGTGCACACTTATAGGGCTATTCTTATAACAGAGACATCGAGCAAATCTAGGCATATTAGTGGGTTTTGTTCCATTAGGTACCTTAAACTGTAATTAGGGTCTAGCTCTAAGTCCCTTTGGCAGTTTAGGGCTATATCCAAAAAAGAGCTTAGGCACCCGAATGCCATCTAATTGGCACTATAGGTGACAATCTCCAAACTGTAGTACCTCAAACCCCCCATTCAGCTGAACTGTAACCGTAGAATTACCAAGATTCACATGGGGTTTTAAGCACTGAACTTACCATTGCAGTCGATGATAAATGGATTAATTGCAAAGAAGAAGAAGAATTCCACATGAACTGCACCATCACACCCATGCTATACCTGAGATATATAGATGACATCTTCATCATTGGGACTAAAAACCTGATTTCCATCACAAAATCAATAATCATCACCTCTCCATCAGACAATCCCTTGAATACTCCAACACCAACATTTCTTCTTTGGACACCATGATCAATATCCCTGGAATTTATACGGAAAATCCTCAAACAACTGCAACTCATACTAGAAGATCCAATTCTTAGAGATCTTTCCAGAACCACTCCTATCCTAGCCTTTAAACAAGCACCAAACCTCACTAACTTCATCATAAGAAGCAAACTCCCTATGACCCAAACCACAACTAATGGATCCAGACTATGCCAGGACAAGAAATGTAAAACCTGCCGACACATCTCCACCACCCCCACAATTACTACACCCCACAACAGAACCATCACCATTCCTGGATCTTACACATGCACCTCCAGAAATGTAATATATCTCATCCACTGCATCAAATGCCCTGATGGAAAATATGTAGGAGAAGCTAAACAACAACTGTGCACCAGAATGAAGGCACACCAAAAATCCATGAAAGAAAAGTATCCAATTACTTATGGGCACCCACTTCTCACAAATAAATCACTCCTCCTCTGATCTCTCAATTCTAATCCTCAAAGGGAACTTACAAAACACCTTTCATAGATGAGCCTATGAACTTCACTTCATAAATTTACTAAATACAAAAAATCATGAACTTTATATAGACATTGGATTTATGGCATATTAAACCTGCCTGACATCTGATTCACCTGCCTAAGGCTGACAATTTGCATTCCTTCACACACACCCCTCCCTCCTCTCCTATCATATCTGTTTGTCTTACAAACTTTCATTCATTTACATTTTCACAGACTGTGTGTCACACTTTTAGCTTCTTTGCTACCTTGGAAAACTCAGAACAACAGCAGAGTCTCCCAATGCCTGAAAAAAGGTGTTTGTGTTCAAAAGCTTGCAAATATTTTTTTCCAACTATTTAGTTGCTCTAATAAAAGATCACAGACCCATAGAACCTTGCATATCTAACCTAAGCATCTTTATGAACGTCAGCCTAGGTCATGTGAGTGACAAAACACATGGTGGTCCAAATTCCCTATATATTGCACAGGAAGAGTTAGGAGACTCAGAATCTTTGTTCCTTCATCAGCCTTTCATTCTGAGATTTGGTGCTTTAAAAAAAAAGATATCTTCCATCTGGAAGAAGCTACTTTCTAGTCTTATGTACTATTACACCTACCACTGACTGGCAAGGCTAAAAGGGCCCTTCAAACACTGACACTGTCTTTTGTCTTCCCATGGTGATCAGCAGAAGTAGGTTGCCTGGGCAGAAAATGTTTAAGATTAGTGTGATCAAAACGCATAGAGCAGTCTAAAAGCCTATGCAACTACTTAATGCCCTTGTGAAGCAAGCAGGTGGAAAAGATTCAGAGGGAGGAGGGAACAATTATTAGCCCAGAAGGCACCTCCTGAAGCTAAAGCCAAAGCCAAAGCCAAAGCCCAGTGTCTACTATTGTAGGCAAATACACCAAATATTTCTTTAAAGCAATCAATCTTAAAACTTCTTGTCCCTGCCAACACTATTTCAACTATAAGGCTGCTCTGAAATAGAGAAACCTTCTACTTGCCAGTCTAAATTTATTCATAGCTAGTTTATACCCATTTGTTCTTATGCCAGATTTGTCCTTTAGCTTAAATACCTTTTCTTACCTATCATTTATCCTCTGATACTCATTACTCTAGTGTCAGCCATTATTTTTCTAAGCTTAATGCAGAGTAGATATTTTAGTTGCTTACCCTATGATAGAGTCTGTTTTCTTGATCCTCTATTACACTGCCATTCTTCTTGAACGGGGGTGACCGGAATTCTGCACAGCATTCCAGATATGTTCTCACAGGTGTTATGGAAAATATTATTAATCATTCCCCTCAGTATTGGAAATACCTTACCCGCAACATCCTTGTATCGTCTTTGACTTTTAAAAAGGCACATCCTGGAATAACCAGGTCTTTTTTCTCATCACTTCCACTGATAAGTTCCTACTTTAAAGAAAAATAATCTTGTTACTATCTCCAAGTGCACAGCCTTTCAATTTGTACAACTGATTTTTTTCACAATTTCTATTAGTTCAGTACTAAAAGGGATCCAGTTCTTCCAGCTTGATATTCTAGTTCTCCTTTATGCATACAGCCTTTGCCCCCCTGTGATCATAGTCATCATCATCCACATTTAAGAATATGAAGAAGCTGGAGAGGGTTCAGAGGCAGGTGAGAAGAATGATAAAGGGAGGCAAGGTTGGAAGGCAAGGTTGAAAACTAAGTATGCTGGGCTTGGATAAAATGAGATGAAGTGAGGATCTGATTACAGTTTAAGAATGTTTGAAAGGCTGCCATGAAGAAAAGGGAGAACTATTGTTCTCTGCCACTGTGGGCAGAACATGGAAACATATAACAAAGCAGATTTAGAGGTTGTGAAATCTCCTTCACTGGAAGTTTTAAAGAAACAGCTGGATAAGCATTGGCCACGGATAATTTAGGAACTGTATTCCTGCATGGGCTTGGGCTAGTTGACCCTCAAGGTCCCTTCCAGCCCTACGATTCAACTATATTATCATTGTCATTAAAAAATAAGAAAAAGAATTTAGGTTTTGGATCATGCCACTATAACCAGCTCCTCTCTTTCTATAATGCTCACCAACCCCAAGTCTAAAATAGCATCGTTCTTTATTTTTGCTTTCATCATTAACTGTAATATTAGTTCAAACTGCAGGCAATTATGAGAGATTATTTTATATAATAATAGCCAGAGTGGGGAATTACACAGAAAATTGCTGCATCTGTCATTTTAATGCCATATTTCGCTGTTGTAAATGTACTGGTGGCTTAATATAAAAATACTATGACAATGGGTGCAATACAAAAATCTAGACAAGCAAGACCCATAGACCCATTTTCCCCCATGCTACCAAGTAAAACAGCCGCAATATTAGGTATGGAGTCCAGGCCAGCAGGGAAGACATCTGAAGCTGTCTCTTTGCTCTGAAGATCTGGCTTGGCAGAGTGAATAACTTGAGAAACTACGGATGCAGCTTGTATTTTATGCTATGAGACACTGCCACCTCTTGAAACAGTTCATTTAGAAATAGATTGCTTGGATATAACTTGTGATATTCACCACTAAAATGGTAAAGAGATTCTTTGATGGTATGTGATGTGCTACTTCAAAAGTATGCTATGCTATTTCAGTGTAGGGTACATACACAATATTTTCCTCTAAATATCCATTTCAGATTGCTACTTTACCTATATTTGTGGGAACAAGTCCTAGTATCTCTGTATTAGACTGTAATATGGAATCCTGTATGTATCCAGGTAAAATAGCCACTTCATAGATATCATGGAAGAGAAAGAATAAAAAGCATATGACTGATACTAATTACATTCCTCAATGAGCTACTGGAAGGAAGGCAATGAAACCTTAGAGATATGGTGGTGGCATGCAATCTATATAGAACAAAACAGAACAGAGCTCTGGGGGCTCCTCTATTACCCTGCTGTAAAAGAGAATCGGTAATCCATACAACTGTAGATTACTGCCCTCAAATCTCATGCTTGCTGAAGTACAAGAAGTCCATCCATCTCCACAGATGAATCACAACAGTTCTTCCAGGATAGGATAATCTTTTGAGGACAGCAGATTAAAAAGAATTTGGCTCCTGGGCAGCATATGTGGTGTACCAGAATGGAACTTAGTGACCAGCGGAAGGAAAAAAACTCAAACCAAAACAATAACTTTGGTTTCATTATTCCTTTTATTTTCATATAAATTAACATTCTAAAAAAATTGAAATAGAAACACTAAATACAGTATTGCACATAGCGCTCTTTGTTAGATGTTCTATTATTTAATTTAGTATGGTAATATACATACTGTAGGTACTGAAGGGAACAGGAAAGCTACAAAACCAAAACATGCTACTGCATCCTTGCACTTAAATAAAAATAAATGCAAAAGTTAAGAGCAAAAGACTATAGTGTACATAAATACAAACATGGGTTTGAATCAGTGCCATTAAAATAGCTTTATTTTTTTAGTTACTTTCCATAGGTTACTCATAACAGTAAATAATCTCCTCTTTTCCCTTTCCCCAAAAATACCATTATTCCCAACAACACAATATTTTAGAACTAAGTTCTTGGTAACCATATCCTTTCCAGAAATTACCATGAGCACAGAATTTCATATAGTTTTATCAAGCAACAGGAGACTTATTTTTCACATAAGTGAAAAAAAAAGCAACTTTTCTAGTGCTTGGTATAAGTGAGGAAAAACAGATTCCTGAGGTCATATTTTATGCTGCACTTATGACATGTGGTACAGAATACTAACTTCTGGACAGTCAGGAATGTCTTATGATGCACTAGACTAGACAGGGAATAATCTACTACAGCAGATTAGACCTCAAATTTATGTTACCCCTGTGCTTTCCAGGCTAAGGATTTGTGATCATGTGCACCCAATCCATTCCATGCATTGGCTGCTCCCAAGAAGAGTGCTTTGGAAGAGAAATGTTACAAAGCTTATTCCTACTGAGCTCAGTAGTTGCATCATAGGGGTGGGTGTTACTGGCTCAACAAATCAACATTGATAAATCCTTAGGTTAATTTTCAGATTTTACGTAGAAATTAAATCCTAGTCAGATTTCTATTGCCTCCTAGCCAGGCATACAGATTGCTGGAGATAAAACTCACATCTCTGATGTTTAAGTGTAAAATTGACATTAATTAGCCAGTAGCCACTATTCTGTCACTGGATTTGACTACTGTATTCTTTAAATACCAGTTCCTATGTGTTTCTTTAAATGTTAATATTAAATCAGTTGAAAAGCTGACTCAGAAAGGGAAGTTATGCAACGTTAGAAACACTGTAGTTACAAGAACCCTGTATGACTCAACTGTAATGCACCTTTCTATTTTATTTTTATTTTTTATTTTTGTAAACAGATCAGCTCCTTGACATATTAGCATGTTATAATACCCCAGTGTCTCTTTTACACTCTGAAGTACTCCTGTGCTTTTCTATATTTTCATGTAAACATTTTTTGGTGTTGGTTTTCTGAATCCCACACCACCCACTCTTTATTGTCTGGCAAAAGATGAAGTAAAAGTATGCTGCCTTATCGATTTTAAAGATAGTTATGATAAGCATCTTGTTCCACAAATATTCAGTCATGGAGGGCAACCAAACAAGTTGGGAAAGCATTGATTATACTGTATAAACAGCACTTAACAATTCAAAATACAAACTGCAAATGTTGACATGAAACGGATACAAACAATTCACTAGAAGTAACATTTCTTTCCC
>NW_005842532.1:869559-907336 GCF_000455745.1 Alligator sinensis
AGTATTTGTGTTAGATGGATGTTGCCAGTAGGAATGAAACGGTTTTATTGTTTCAAGTAGTATGCTTATGAAGTTCAACTAAATGTAATTTTCAGCATGTTCTGAACTGATGCAGATACTGCGTCTTATGCATGCTGTTTTGGTCTACTGGTGTTAAAAACAAAAAGAAAAAAAAAGATATTTTGTATGATTCATGGTATGAGTGAGAAAGGAGATACAGGGTAAAGGGAAGATGTCTCAAGTCCATAACTAGTCTATTGCTGGGCACTCCATTACAGTGATTACATTCATTCATGAATGTACAGTAACATCAATTAGTTAAAAAAAAAAAAAGAGAGAGAATAAAAAGCAAATTCAAAAGATCAAGAAAACAAATGATCTGAATGATGTAGTTTCCTTCGCCCATCCCCCTGACATACTGAATTATATTAAACAGGTGGCAATAGTTTTTTGTTTTTCTTCTCTCATATTTTCATACTTATCTTTGCTTTCTGAAAAAAAAGACCAAAAAGAAAAACTTAGTATTTATTTTATAATCATTAGGCTTATGAATGATATAAATATGTAAAGCACAAAATTAGGCTAACTTTCAATTATATCTCATATAGAAGTGTACTAAAGACAACCTCAAACAGCCTCCCCTCCTCAAAAATCACTTCAGCTCAAACTAGATTTAAAATTGCAAGATGACTATCTTGTGCTTGTATATAGAAATAGCTTTCTTCACACACATTTATATCTTGCATGTACATGTACATATAGTACCTAACACAATGGAAACCTTATTTCTAACTGCAACCTCCAGGTGCTATCAAAGTACAAATAGTAATAATAAATGTTTTGTATAATACATGTAGAGTTTGAAAGAATACCATGAATTCATAAGATTTTGATTTTACATACTGGCAGAAAAAACCCTCAAACCAACAAGTTTTCTTAAACTTACATCTTGATCTTATTACAAATAACGTTTGTAAACTAAGACTTAGCTGAACTGTTACTCCATTTACATTTCCTGTAGCAGTAACCACCACCAGTTCTTTCTAAGCAGCTACAATAAGAAACAATAACAACAATTCCCCTTCTTCCTGTGTCAGATTATGCTAACTAGATTATGGTAAATGACAACACGTTTCATTTCAAGGATATGTGTCACATGTCATAGTAACCTTTGTAACATAATCATTATAACATAGCATTAAATACAAAATAATCTGAATCATGTTTCTGGGGCAGGGGGGAGATCATGACTAAGGAAATAGTCATTCATTTTGAAGTATTGCAAAACAGATGGGTAGGCAACAATACAGTAGCTTTTTTTTAATGGAAGGAGCCAGATAGATATTCTACCAGAGAAAAATTCCAGCCACTCTAAAAGAAGTCAGAATCCTGAAAACACTTTTAACTTTAACCATTCAAGTTAGTGCACTAAAATCAATAAGACTGGTGCGCTTCAAATTATGTAAGTTAATAAGTATCTGCAAGAACAGGGCCTAGTTGGTATGAACTGTATTTGCTCAAGAGAATAATAGTATAAGTATCTTTTCTGTCCAAGTCTTACTTTCCAAACCTAACTGGGTCTGACCAAAAGCCACTGGTGTCTAGTAACTCTTTAGTAACCCTGTTCCTTGGATAAAGCCATCCACACCACAAAAAAGTGTTACCACTTTCATGCTCTGCAGCTTCAGAAGACCTGAAGACTAAACTACCATCTCACCCACAGAGGTGTCTTTGGCAGGGCAGTAGGAGGAAATTAGCACTGCCACTGCCTGGGCTATACCTTTTCTTTGCATAAATATAAAATTTCAGTAACTAGGTTTGTCACACTGACAGTGTCTATGAACATATTATATCCAGACAACAAGTTTGAAAATAAATAAAAGTAAGTAAGGATGTCAGGAAAAGGTACATGTAAAATGGTAAAAGAAAAGGAATGCTTAACGTTATTATTATTATTATTATTACTACTACTACTACTATTATTATTATTATTAAGATAAACACAAGAATCTCCACTTACAATTCCAGAGTCATGTTTTGGCTTTATATTGTAAAGTGATTTCCCTTTTTTCTGCCTGCATACTTCCTCTGCTGCTTTAACTCTGAAAAGAGAGATTTATTTTTCTTTTAATAAGCTGTTTTGGACAATGAGATTGCACTCATTGTCAACAATGAGATTGTTGCTATTGTTGCACAATAGAAGAACTGAAGATTTCGACAGCACAAATATGTAGCCTTTTCTCCAGATATTAATCTTCAGTGGTCTGCAAAATGCCTATGAGAGTCAGTAGCTGCTGTTATTATTCTATCAAGATGATTGTGTCATATAGCAAGAAAGATTCCTATAGTAATAGAAGATTGCAAATAAATCAAGTCATCTTGTAAACCATTGAGATTAGGATGCAAATATCAGGGTGAAAGATATACCCATGACACAAAACCTGGTTTACCAAAGTTCCTGTTAGATCTTGCATCTCCCTCATTCATTTTCTATATTTTTAGAGGATTTGTCATCATTTCAGTGCCAGCATGTTTCAAATAGTGCCTATTCTTGAACACTTATTTCCAAATTATCTTCTCCATACCTAATGACATAATTCATTTTGACAGACATTTGCACAATTCATCAGCAATTCCAGTCTTTGCTTTCACATTCGCAACGGAATTTGTTTCAAAACTGTTTTTAAGTTAAAAATAAAATAGGAAAAAAAATTAGCTTCAGATTGCTTTAAAATTGAAGGACCTGGTCAACATCTATCATCATTAAGACCAATTACTACTATGAGTTGACATTTCTAAGGCAATACACAGCCTATAAAAGCATGGTAGAATCAGACACTTAAGCAATCCTTATTCACACAAGTACTTATTTATTTTGATGTATGCAATTTTGAATTATGTTAAACAAAAAAAAAAACAACCCAAGAAAGCTCATGCCTACTCATGTACCTTTGCCAAACAGACATGAAAAATAAAACTAGAAGCTACTCCTTATTCCCAGGCTGACAACAACTACAATTAATGACCACCCCCACCCCCAAATAGATTCCTTACTATGTTCCTTCCTCTCCAAAAGGTAAACAGGTAGACTTTGCAGTGTGTTATAAGGGTAGACGCGTGGAATATTTTGGATCAAAATAGAGGAACACATTTCAGAGCTGAGGATCTCATGTAATCAAATTCCTTGCCTCAAAAAATGTCTGTGTGGCAAAGGGCTGCAAGTTAGTACCTAATAAAATGATACCCAATGAAGTTAACTCTTTTGGGTCCAGTTGGATGGGGCTGTTAATTTCTTCTCCTCACTAGAACTTGATCTTCATGGTAATCTGCCAAGTTTACTTGACTAAGATTTGACTGACATAGATAAAAGAGGTGTGGCCAGATTCTTGAAGCATAGACAGGATGCAGGACACTATTAGTGAACGTTTACATTTTAAAGACTTATACTCAGATCCTTTAAAAATGATGTTCCTAGTGGTCTGAAATGTGTTAATGCTTTGGCAAAGGATAGTTATATAAAGAAAAGAACAGAAAACCAGAAGTTAGGTAAACCCCTCATTGGTTTGCATCAATATGTGCTTTGAATTACTTAACATCAATTACTTAACATCAGTGTGTTTTGAATACAGCCTGCTTTGCCCTTTCATCATTATTCAACAGTGAGAAAAAACATAAAAATATAGTGAAGGAATGATAGAGACCAATGATATACCCTTGGGCTGATTCCTCCTGGATAGTATCCAAACCACTTGCATGTATGCTATTTCAATGTGACTATAAAAAGCAATATGAGATCCCACTAACTAAAACATACCATATTTTGCACTCAGCATTTGAAACTGCAAAAATGCAGTAACCTTTTTAATTGTACTTACTTTTAAAAGAAAAATTGAGGTGTCTAAGCACTATGCTTTGAAACTGAAATTCTTCCAGTTTAACCAAGAAGCAGATGGGTTGGTGATATGCAGTATATGCAGAACATTTGGAAAAACGCTAGACAGCCAAGTAATGCACTTTTATGAAAGGTATTTTAAATGGGTTCAATAAAGGTGGCAGCCAAAATGTGGTGATAGCTTTATAGCACAGGATTATTATTGTACTGATTAAATAAAATGCAGTCCAAGTTTGCAGGACTCTCCTCTCCCAAACTGCTGCCTACCCCTTTCTAATCAATTCTTCCATAAGCTTTCATCATTCCACGCAAAGGGAGAAAAGCATTTTGAGTAATCTTCCTGTGATCTTTTGTTTTGTAATCAGATGCATTTCAAGTCCTCAAAAGCTACTATTGCAAAGATTAATGCAGAAGAGTCTGTGTACCATTTTCTTTCTTTCCAGGGAAGCTACAATCAGTACCAAGAAATGAAAAACCTTACTTTTATTCAAGCAAGTTAAATTCTCAGCTGACACACCTCAAATGGTGTAAATCAGCACAACACCCAGGGGCCCAGTATGTTACTTAACTCATTGAGTTGATGTGTAATATTAAGTAATACTGAGACTACCCTTAACAGCTACTAATGCCAAAGGCAGACGGTGAGCATAGAATACACAGTAACGTCTTCTAAATCAATCACTCTGATTCAGAAATTACTTTCCTGTAACATCAGGGAAGCTTTAGTTCCACCCTTTGTCCCCACTACGAACACCCCTCTTGGAAAAAACAAACAAACTTCCCATGGTATTTATTTATTTATTTCATGTGACAGTTGTGTCATGGACTACAATTCAGTGCAAAGTTGGTGACTTGGGTACTAATAGCTGTCAAGAAATTCCTCAGCAGATCCCAAAGAATTCTAGCTGTTTATGGCATGCCTATACAATATTTTCTTTAGAATGGAGAAGGGGAAAACAAAACAAAACAAAACAATGCTTGATAGTTCAAAACTTTTTCTGAAAAAGTCTGCTAGTGTTAGAAGGATGTTGTAGTCACGTTGGTCCAGGAATTATGCAAGAGGCCAGGACTTATTTAGGTGATATCTTTTTATTGGACCAGGTGCAGAGCTGGGATAGAATTAGACAAGCTCTCAAATGCAAGACATTCTCCTGAAAAAGTTTGAAATTTAGCCCTCTATCTTTTAAGAAAATGGTCTCCCCTATAAGTAATTCATCAAGATAGTGCACTAAATTTCCACTTTTTTTTAGAAGAAGGTTTTTAGCAATCCGGCACCAATTTTTCCTCAATTCTAAAAAGAACTCTGTGGTTTCTGAATCAGATATGTGAACACTATGGCCAGAACTGACTGGAATTTTTAACAAATTCCAAAACTGGCCAAGTTTGGCTGACATTCTGAATTTTAACCAAACCAAAGAAAAACAGAATTTATTACAGATATACCTTCGGCTAATTTGTCTATTTTTTAACTGCTCTGTCAGATTTAAGAGAATCATGCAGCTTTATTGTTGGTCAGTATTCTTGGTAAAGGTTCAGAAGAAGTAGAATTGTTATATTCTATAAGACACCATGTGTTACAAAATAAATTCTACATAAAATTATTCAATTCTTACACAAAGATCATAGAATCATATAAAATTAGGGTTTAAAGAGACCTCAGGAGGTCATCTAGTCCAACTCCCTGCTCAAGGCAGGACCAGCTCCAGCTAGATCATCCAAGCCAAAGCTTTGTCTAGCCGGGCCTTAAAAACTTCTAAGGCTGGAGATTCCACCACCTCTCTGGGTTACCTGTTCCAGTGTTTTACTACTATCCTAGTAAGAAAATTCTTCCTGATCTAACCTAAACTTCCCTTGTGGTACCTTGAGACCATTGCTTTTTGTTCTGACATCTGCCACCACTGAGAACAGGCCAGCTCTATCCACTTTCGAACCCCACTTCAGGTACCTGAAGGCTGCTATTATAATTCTCTCTCAGTCTCCTCTTCTCTAGACTAAATAAACCCAGTTCCTACAGTCTTTCCTTGTAAGTCATGTGCCCCAGCCCCCTCACCCTTTTGGTTGCCCTCTGCTGGACTCTCTCCAGTTTGTCCACATCCTTTCTGTAGTCAGGAGCCCAAAACTGAACACAGTACTCCAGATGCGGCCTCACCAGTGCTGAATAGAAGGGAAGAATCACTTTCCTTGACCTGCTGCAAACACTCCTGCCAATGCAGCCCAGTATGCCATTAGCTTTTTCGACAAGAAGGGCACACCATTGGCTCATATTCATCTTATTGTCCATTGTAACCCCCAGGGTCCTTCTCTGCAGAGCTGCTGCCCAGCCAGTCAGCCCCTGGCCTATACTGGTACATCAGATTGTTCCATCCTAAGTGCAGGACTTTGCACTTGTCTTTGTTGAACCTCATGAGATTTCTTTCAGCTCAATCCTCCAATTTGTCTAGGTCACTCTGAATCCTAGCCCTACCCTCCAGCTTATCTACTATTCCCCCCAGCTTGGTGTCATCTGCAACCTTGCTGAGGGTGCACTTTATGCTATCTTTCAGGTTGCTGAAGCTGAAAGATATTGATGAAGATACTGAACAAAACCAGCCCCAGGACCAATCCGTGGGGCACTCCACTTGTTACTAGCTGCCAACCCATCAAGCCTCTGAACCCGATGCTCCAGCCAGTTTTCTATATACCTTACAGTCCCATTCATCCAGCCTGTACTCCTTAGCTTGCATGCAAGAATTCTGTGGGAGACAGTATCAAGAGCCTTGCTAAAAATCAAGGTATACCACATCCACTCATCTCCACAGAGCCAGTCACCTCATCATAGGAGGCAGCCAGGTTGGTCAAGCATGACTTGCTTTTGGTGAATCCATGCTGACTGTTTCTAATCACCTTCTCCTCCCAGTGCTTCGAGATTTCTTGAGCATGTGCTTCATGATTTTTCCTGGGACTGAGGTGAGGCTGACTGGTCTGTAGTTCCCTAGATCCTCCTTTTACCCTTTCTTATAATATGGGCACTATGTTTGCTCTTTTCCAATCATCTAGGACCTCTCTGGATTGCCATGAATTTTCAAAGATAATGGCCAATGTCTCTGCAAGCTCATCAGCCAACCCCCTCAGCACCCTCAGGTGCAACCCATCTCGCCCCATGGACTTGTATATGTCCAGTTTGTCTATGCAATCCCTAACCTGTTCTTTCACCACTGTTGCCTTCTCACCCCTTCCCCAAACTGTGCTGCCTGGTATAGTAGTCTGGAAGCTGATCATGTCTGTGAAGACTGAGGCAAAGAAGGCATTGAATACTTCAGCCTTTTCTGCAACCTGTCACAAGGTTGCCCCACCCATTCAGTAAGGGACCCACACTTTCCCTGATCCTCCCCTTGCTACCGACATACTTGTAGAAACTCTTCTTGTTACACTTCATGTCCCTTGCTAGCTGCAACTCCAACTGAACTTTGACCTTCTTGACTTCATCCCTGCATGCCCAAGAAATGCTTTTATACTCCTTCCTAGTTATTTGTCCAGGTTTTCACTTCTTATAAATTTCCTTTTTGTGATTTAGCTTACTGAAGAGATCCCTGCTAAGCCAAGCTGGTCTTCTGCTGTACTTGCTAGTCTTCCTGTGCATTGGGATGGCTTGATCCTGAACAATCAGTAAGGCTTCTTTAAAGTACAGCCAGCTCTCCTGGACTCCTCTCCCCCTTAGAGTGGCTTCCCAGGACCTGCCCATGAGTTCCCTGAGCAAGTCGAAGTCTGCTTGTCTGAAATCTAGGGTCCTTACTCTGCTGCACTCCATCCTTCCTTTCCTCAGGATCCTGAACTCATTCGTTTTGTGGTCACTGCTACCCAAGTTGCCATCACTAATATATTTCCCACCAATTCTTCCCTGTTTGTGAGCAGCAGGTCAAGAACAGCAATGCCCTTAGCTGGCAGCTCCAGCACTTGCACCAGGAAGTTGTCCCCAAAACTCTCCAAAAACTTCCTGGATTGCCTGCATATTGCTGTATTGCCTTCCCAGTAGATGTCAGGTGAACTGAAGTCCCCCATGAGAACCAGGGTCTGTGATCGGGCAACTTCCACTAGCTGTTTGAAGAAAGCCTCATCAACCACTTCTTCCTGGTCTGGTGGTCTATGGCAGACACCCACCATAGCATCACCCTTGTTGCTCTCCTCCCTAATCTTAACCCAGAGACTTTCAACAGGCCTATCCCCAGTTTCATACTGGAGTTCTGAGCAGTCATATGGCTCTTTTGCATAAAATGCAACTCCTCCAGCTCTTCTCCCCAGCCCGTCCTTCCTGAACAGTTTATACCAGGGGTTTCCAACATTTTTAAATAAGTGTACCCACAGCTGCTGGATGCGGAGTGGGGGAGAGGGGGTTGTGGCATGTGGCTGCACACAGTGTGGAACACGGAGCAGCAGTGTGGGGTTGGTAGATGGTGGTGGTGGCTGCTGCCATGTGCAAGCTTCCCTCCCCTCCCCATGTCCAACCGGCTGGGTGGCACCTGTGCGGCCCACAGAGGGGCACTGCTGCCCTCACCCTGCCCTGGCCCTGCTCCTGGGAGGTGGCGGTAGCACGGCGTGGTGGCACTCTGTCCCCGCCTGCCCGCACATATCCGCTAGGGCCTTCCCAAGTACCCCCGGGGTAAACATACCCCCAGTTGACAACCCCTGGTTTGTACCCACCCACGACAGCACTTTAGTCATGTGAGCTATCCCACCAGGTCTTCTCTGTTATTTCAATAAAGTCATAGTTAGTTATAGTGTACATTCATAGTTGCACATAGTATACAGTGTGTGTGTGTGTGTGTGTGTGTGTGTGTGTGTGTGTGTGTGTGTATTGTATACTATGTGCAACTATGTATGTATGCTATAAGTAACTATGACATGATTGGAATAAGAGAGAAGACCAGAGAAGATATATATATATCCCTGTGCAATTCCTAATTAATTCTATAATTCTGCAATGTGCATACGTGTACAATACAGCTGAAATTCTGGTTCCACTGGAAAGCCTTCAGTTCCCCCAACTGTATTAGACATCTTGCAAAAAAGATTTAATGTAACTAATGAGGAAGGATCTTCCATCATACAATACCTTTTCTGTATCCTCAGTACTCTTATATTACAATTTCTGTCCCTAAGTATTTAGAAGTCTGGTAAAATGAGAGGGATTTTGTGATTTTGCAGGTGTATGCATTCTTCTCTTCTTACCCAATCTACTCAAATCCAAGATGTAGGGGGAATCCTCACCTTAGATTTGAATGCTGGCCCAGGGAAGGCAGCAGCTCAGCTTTAGTTTCAGCCCCAGGCCCAGGGCTGCAGCCAGAGCCGAGTCACCTCCTGCCCCAAGCCAGGGTGGCTCATGCTGCATGGGAGGGAGTTCATGGTGGCAGAAGCATGGGGGAGAGACTACATGATGGAGGGCATATGGTAGATATCCATAGTGTGTCACTTGGTGGAGGGGGGATGGGGGAGACTGTGCAGCCTGATCCCCACTTGCCTCCACCATTTATTTATAACTATGGCTCCAGCCCTGACCCAGGCAGATCTGGAGCTGGCCTTCTGCAATGCTAGATCCAAAAACAACTGAACTAGCAACATGCAAACATATATTATAAAGGCTGATAGAAAACTGAATTCAAGGATTTGCTTAATTTAAAGTTAAAATGTACTGACCTCTCTCTTCAGAAAGAGGAGGAGGAAGACTTGTCACTACTAAAAATGACAGGAATCAGAAGGACAGAAAAACAGCTCCCTTTGGAGCCATGAGCAAGGCTAATATTTAAAAATTAGTTGGAAAATTACTTTAAAATATCATCAGTAGTTCCCTCCCTTCCCCAGGAGTCTGTGTATTTGTCTTTTTCTTGTCCATGATTAAGTGGTCTGGAGAACGAATTCACCAGTAAATCAAATTCTCAGGAGTGGAACTCCTTTATAAATCTCCCTTCTCTACTAACTGTCATGCTCTGTAATATATGAATGTATGTGACCAGGATTTATTGATTATTTAAATTGTTTGAGAACTGTGGAAATCATTATCCTTTGCACTTACAGTGCACTTTAACACTATGCATGTTAAAGGGCTTTTCAAAATTGGGTTAGCAAAAAGTAGAGAAGCGAGAACCATATTCTCACATTCACTCTCTGTTCCATTAAAGGATATCATAAAAAACCTGTTCATCATAAAGTAGACAAGTAGACATTTTGGTAATACAATGTATATTTTAGTTATTAAATACTTACCATAATACTAATTAGTAATACTCAAAAATACAGAGCAGAAAGAGATCAGAAATAATATTTAAAAAGCTATAAGGAATGTAGAAAGTTGAAGAGAAAAACACCTGCAGCCACCCAAAATATGCTGTTAGCCAGATAAAATAAAGTTTTCTTAAAAAAAGGAAACAAGACAAAAGGGGGACAATGCCATTAAATATCTGAAACAAAGAGGAGGAATGTACAAAATTCTACTAGTAAACAAACCAAAATTGTGAAAGGGGTATCAGATCTCATGCTTCAGGGCAGAAACAAACCTCTAAATAATGAGAGGAAATTTTCTCTGGGGAAACTATTCCAGAACTGTCAACAGCAGGACTTCTTGAACCTTCCCTAATGCAGCTGGTTATGGCCAAGGGAAGGCATAAGGCTGATCTGATTTGGTATCCCACATGTTATATTCCTCAGTGTGTTTTCTCCAAGTGCTACACAGCCAGGCCAAGATTTTTTTTCCATTTTTGATACTGCTATCCAAAACCACTGAACATATTCACAATTTCTACTCACTTAGGGAAAAAGTAGGTCACAGGTTTCATAATCATGAAAGAGGAGGTGACTGACAGCAGTGTCAACAAAAAAAATAAAGTTTACAAGCATCTTTACTCATGCACACTTTACTAAGATGTAACATTGGTTTTAGAAACTAACTTTCATATTCTCTCTCTCTCTCTCTCTCTCTCTCTCTCTCTCTCTCTCTCTCTCTCTCTCTCTCTCTCTCTCTCTCTCTCTCTCTCTCTCTCTCTCTCTCACACACACACACACACACACAGGAAATATAATTCGCTAAAACATTCCCTCTTCCCCTTACCATTAGCTTCCTGGGTCTTTGTACCCAGAGTTCAGACTCCTGATTTTCACTTTCAAGACTTACCACAGTTTATTTGATCTACATCCCAATACTTGTTTCTACCAATTCACATCTTGAGCCCTCTGCTACCATTCACATTTCTCATCTTGGTGATTCCTCTATTTCTTGCACTCATCCCGGAGCCAGGATCAGGGCCATCAAAGCGAGAATTCCTGACCTCATCCAGCCCTCTAACAACTATCCCAACGTCCTTATCCATGTGGGAACAAATGATGCAGCCAGGAGTAGTCCAGACCATATCCCAGTACAGAGCTCTGGGAACAGGGCTTAGGAAGACGAGGGCACAAGTGGTCTTCTTGTCAAACCTCCTGGTCAGTGGTCATCATGTCACCTGTGTCAGAGAAGTCAACCCATGGCTCTGGAGTTGGTGCCATCATGTGGGTTTTGTCTTCCTGGACCACAAACTGCACTTCCATGCAGGGGACTACCTGGGATGTGATGGGCTTCATCACTCCGCAAAAGGTAAGTGTCTCTTTTCTTACAGGTTGGCTGACCTCCTACATCAGGCTTTAAACTAAGTATGACGGGGGATGGGGAGGAGATGGAGAGAGTATAGAACCTACAAACTGCAAGACATGCAGCAGTACACCCCAGGTAAGTACTAAGGGGCCTTTTGGGCATCAGAACAGGGGGGCAGCAAAGGCACCATTTCGAGGACTCAAATGTCTCTATACTAATGCTAGGAGCATGGGGAACAAGCAGGAAGAACTCACACTCCTACTTGCAGACAATAACTTTGATTTTGTGGGGCTAATGGAAACCTGATGGGACCCTACCCATGACTGGGCAGTACACATTGAGGGTTACAGATTGTAAAGAAGGGACAGAGTAGAGAGGAAAGGGAGCAGGTTTGCTCTTTATGTAAAGGAGCATTATACATGTACCCTAATCAAAATGGGATCAGAGGAGGAGAAAGTTGAGGCATTGCGGGTTAGGATACATGGAGGTCGAGGGGAAAGGGACTTGGTGGTGGGGGGTGTGCTACAGACCACCACACCAAGATGAAAAGTTAGACTTGGAATTCTCAGAGGCGAGGGACATGGTTGTCATGGGGGACCTAAACTACCCTGATATCTGCTGGGAGGAGCATCAGTCAATCCAACCTGCGTGCAGGACCTTCACCTAACACAGAAGGTATACAGTCCCACTAGGGGGAATGCCTTACTGGACTTGGTGTCGGCTATGGGGCAGGACCAGGTAGGGGAGCTGATTGATTGGTGGTCACCTTGGGGACAGTGACCACCAATTAATCAAATTCACCATATGGCGTAGGGTGGGTAAGATAACTAGTAGGGTGGAAGTGCTCAACTTTAGGAAGGCTACCTTCAGTGTGCTTAGGAGTCTGGTCAATGACACACTGCAGGAGAAGAGTATTAGCAAGATGGGAGTCCAGGAAGGGTGGTCATTTCTAAAGGATGTGATCCTTCAGGCACAGAGGGAGACTATCCCAGTATGAGGGAAAAGGGGGAAAGGAGCCAAAAAACTTTGTTGGTTAAACAGGGAAATCCAGAGGAGCCTAAGGGAAAAAAAGAAGGCATATAGGCAGTGGAAGCAGGGGGAAGCTACCAAGGAGAAGTATACCTATTTGGCCCACACTTGCAGGGAGACTGTTAGAAAAGCCAAAGCAACTACAGAGCTGAGGCTGGCAAGACAAATTGAAGACAACAAGAAGTCTTTGTTTTAGGTATGTAGGGAGTAAAAGGAAGCCACAGGGCAGCATTGGACCCCTACTTAACAAGAAGGAGCAATTAGTGACAGACAGGGGGACAAGGCTGAGCTATTCAATGAGCATTTTGCCTCAGTGTTCCTGAACAGGGGTCAAGATAAGTCTCCTAATGGGCTCTTAGACAAACATCAGAGGGACACCAGCCCATCAACTGTCAACGCTGACTTGGTGCAGAGTCACTTGGATGGACTGGATGTGTTCAAGTTAGCAGGCCCGGATGAGCTGCATCTGAGAGTACTGAAGGAATTGGCTAGTGTCATAGCAGAACCACTGGCACGGCTGTTTGAGCACTTGTGGCACTCGGGTCAGGTCCCAGAGGACTGGAAAAGGGCCAATGTGGTCCTTATTTTCAAGAAGGGGAAGAAGGAGGATCCAAGTAATTATAGGCCAGTCAATCTCACCTCCATCCTTGGAAAGGTCTTTGAAAAGATTATGAAGGATCATATGTGTGGGAGTCCAGCAGGAAAAATAATGTAGCAGGGCAACCAGCATGGATTCATAGCAGGTAGATCATGCCTGACTAATCTACTTGTGTTTTATGACAGGGTCACAAAATGCTTAGATGCAGTAGAAGAGGTGGATGTTGCTTTCTTGGATTTTAGCAAGGCCTTCCATACGGTATCTCATCCCGTTCTCATAAGTAAATTAAGAGGCTGTGACAGATGTTTACATGGTCCGGTGGGTGGCAAATTAGCTTATCAGTCACACTAGAGAGTGGTAGTAGATGGGTCAGTATTGACCTGGAAGGATGTGGGCAGTGGGGTCCCACAGGGTTCGGTCCTTGTACCTGTACTCTTCAATATCTTCATCAGTGACTTGGATGTGGGTGGGAAGTGTACTCTGTCCAAGTTTGTGTATGATACCAAATTGTGGGGTGAAGTGCACACTCTGTAGTGGGGAACGATTGCAGGCAGAACTAGACAGGTTGGAAAAGTGGCCAGTACACAATAGGATGCAGTACAACAAGGAAAAGTGTAGAGTGCTGCTCTTAGGGTGCAAAAATATCTAGCACACCTACTGGCTGGGGAGTGACCCTCTCAGCAGCACAGAAGTGGGAAGGGATCTCAGAGCCATAGTGGACTCCGAGATGAACATGAGTCATCAGTGTGATGAAATCATCAGCAAAGCTAACTAGACTTTATTATGCATCAGTAGATGCATGACAAATAGAACCAAGGAGCTGATACTTTCCCTCTATGTGGCACTGGTCAGACCATAGTTCAAGTACTGTGTCCAGTTTTGGGTACCATACTTCAAGAAGGATGTTGATAGACTTGAGAAGGTCCAGAGGAGAGCCACTTGTGTGGTTAGGGCTTATAGGACAAGCCCTATGAGGAGAGACTGAGGGACCTGGACCTCTTCAGCCTCCACAAGAGAAGGTTGAGAGGTGATCTTATGGCTGCCTACAAATTCATTAGGGGGACACAGCAAGGGATTGGAGATGCTCAGTTCACCAGGGCACCTCTTGGGGTAACAAGGACCAATGGTCACAAACTGACAGAGAGCAGATTTAGGCTAGATATCAGGAAAAACTTTTTCATGGTAAGGGTGGCCAAAATTTGGAATGGGCTTCCAACGGAGGTGGTGCTCTCCCCTACCTTAGGGGTCTTTAAGAGAAGGCATCTGGCTGGGGTGATCTGACCCCAGCACTCCTTCCTGCCTAGGCAGGGGGTTGGACTCAATGATCTGTTGAGGTTCCTTCCAACCGTAGCATCTATGAATCATGTGGATTTTTTCTCAGTCTCCTGCCATTTCCTGAATGAGCGTACTGATTTATTGTGATATGGGAAGTGGAGGCATCTGGAAGAAACAAGGCAGTAGCTACAAAGATGTAAACCTCCAAAAAAATCACAAGGAAGGGGAACAATCACAGGGTGATGATATACTTCCAGGGTCTAGGCCAAAGTTCCCAGCACTCTTTGGGCTGGTTGTCAAACACATCCTGTCCACCTGCTGCCACTTGTACACAACATGCCAGGAAATACAGAGGTGACCCAAGTACTCCAGTATGCCATCCACAGCTATGAGTAGCCTGGTGAGACAGGTAGCTCAAGACTGGTTGTGAAACATTCTCAGAGTGACTTCTCTGCTGGTCCAGTGAGTTTAGCCCATATGGGCAGACAGTGCTTGAGAAGGTTTTTCAGAAGTAGTGTAGACCTTCCCAGGGAGATTAAAAGATGAGTCAGAAAGTCTTCTCAAGAAAGGAACATGGCAACAATTATTAAAAGCAGTCTAGGAAATTAGCCTGCCAAAGAGGAAGGTTGTGGATAGGACGTTTGAAGCAGCTGGACATTCTCTAAGGCTTGTTATTATCTGAATCTGGGGAAAGGTGGACATGCATATAGACTGATTTATCATTTTTAAGATTTGTTTTTTCTCTTAAGTACTTTCATTATATTTAAACCATACTATGGAGTAGAAAGGCTTTTTGGCTACACTACTAACCTTTGATTGTTCCTCTTAAATGCAACAGAAATGCAGGTACTGAACCTAAGTCATATCAACTTTGCTAATCAAGGTTAGGACCAGGGGGCTGCAGTACAAAGGTTTGCTACAGAGCGAAAGTTATTAGTTTACTCCTAAGGCAACTGAAAACTTAGGGCCAAAGAAAAGGTACATTTGAAAAGACCAGGAAGGGTCAGAGAAACAGCTACTATGATAGGAGCTATTCAAATGTTTAAATTAAGCATGTGCTTAAATGCTTTACTAGATTAGTACCCACATGTCCTCACACTCCACCCAAACAGCATACCTCTACAAGGTATGACAGCAGCTGCCACCACACAGCCTATTCATCTATGTACTTCTGGTATGTGGTTCCCGTGCAGCCCCTTAACTGCCAGGGTTTGTGACATGCACCCAGGGAAGGCATCATTGGCTAAAGAAGGTGGCAGAAGGCACAGGAATATCTATATATGCTTTTTACTGGTTTCCAGATGCAGGCATAATTTTACTTCGTTCAACCGATATTGTAAGGAGGGTTCTAGTGCTGTAGAGGAGCTTTGAGTAAGGATCTGAAGTGCAGAGTAGGACTTAGACTCTCTCTCTAAACCCTTTTATTTCAGTGAGATTTGATATCCATTCATCACACTGTTTCCTGCTTTTGTCCCACTTAATTTGCTTCCATTTAAAAATAAAAAAAACCACATATAAAACTTCATATGTAACATTGGCAGTCACATTGTCTTTAAAAATCATTGTCTCCTGGTTCTTCCCATGTTAAATGAAAATGTTCAGGAAGTTTACATCATCATGCACAATCCAGAAGCATTTGTAAATATAAGTACTATTTTAACTAGTAGTTACAACACAATACAGGTTTCACAACACAAAACAGTTTTCAGAACCTGCCTTTCAAGAAGATTTGGCTAGTTTAGTGTGGGTTAAACTAAACAAAGGGAGAAGTTTCTTGTTTCTATCATAATAAAATTGTGGGGTTTTTTCCTAGCACTTTCACCTCCCTCTCCCCCCTATTTATTGCCAGGCAAACATATACAACATGTTCACCATGATTAAGTTTAAAGGCAGTTCGCAAGATGAATAAGGGAGATGCACTTTGGCACAGATACAGGAAAAAGAAACCAGACGTCCTTGCCCTGAAGTCAGAATCATTTTATCTACCTTCTAAACCAAACGCCAGCCTGACCACAGCCTTATCAAGGCTGTGAGAATGTCTCTCATCATTCAATCCAATGAGAAGGGGAGCCACTTCCCTGCCACTAAGCATTAATAATTTTGTCTAAATAAGTATCTGTGGCAGACAGATTCATTTCCTGCTGGCTCCAACTAGGCTTGGTGGAGATACCTTTACACTTCACTAGAGTCTACTAGTACACGACAAATTTAAACATACTGACAGGACTGGAATGTTACATGCAGAGGTGGTCACAATGCAGGTTCTCATCGTGAGCTAATGCAGACCTGGTTACTACATTTTGACCATGCAGTAAATGGAACCCAAAATGATCTTGCCTGCATAAATTGAATACATTGTAAGACTATTAAAAAAAAGGAAGAGTAAAGGAAACCAAAAGTTTTTACAGATTTAGTAGCCAAATGTCTTTCATCAGTTAAAATAAAATACAATGCGTGTTGCCTGCTATAAACCATTATAGATAGTTTTGTGTGGATTATGCTTTTGTTGGGCAAACAATTGCTTTGTAACACTAAGATAGCTTAAAGTTACTGTTTCTGAACAGCAGACCTAAATGTGATTATTTAAACCAATTGCATTATTGCTTAAATTTGTATTTAATTATTTACATAATTGTGTTTGTGTGTACATACACATACACACATAGTATTATTTGAGTATTTATTAAAGATGGATTTTGGTGGACAACAATATTACTGCATGAGATAAAGTTCTTTACAGAGGAAAAATGTAGAACCTTCTATCTGAAGCTATCAGGGATGAAGTGATGAAATGAAAGTGATTACTAACTCAGTGCAAAGATTTTTGTACAGATAAGAATCACATTTATAATTACCCAGCCCCATGAAACTGACAAATGAAACCTAATTTCAGCCTGCCAACATAGGGGTTATGTACTGGACTATCCTGACATCACAGCTAATTCCTTGCACTGTTCCTTTAAGGACCATACAGCAGACAATAGTTGGCCGAAAGTATAGTGATTAATCATACTTTGGCTCAGAAGACCAAGGACAAATAGATTAAAATGGTTTAATCTGACCACCTAAAATAGAAACTAACCTGCAGCAGAACCCTGGATATTATCCTCCTCTGTCAACAATTTGGACCAGACTTTGAATAACAGATTTAACTTTTTCTCAGAACTCTAAACTAGTAGTTTAATGTACTACTTTGATGTGTTATTTCTCAAACAACGCGTGTCACCATTGTACAGCAGTCTAGGCTCTTCTTCTGAACAAGATTCACAAATATATCTAGTTTCCCCCTACCCCCTCATATGATGCAAACTGGCATAACTCCCTTGATTACTTCAACATTACACTTTTCCAATTTTAAGCTGGAATACTGGAAGACCTATTGGAAGGCACCAGCTAATCCCCACTGAAGTCCTTAGTGATCTTTAGCAGTTGATTAGGCTAAGACAGTTGATTAAAATTTTTGCCTTGGAATGATTCTGTAATGGAAAATGTAGTTTGTGTAAAAATCAACATTCCCAAAGGGATTTCTTTCTGGACTGGTTGAACTATGGGTTTAGTTTGGCTAAACTGATCCAAAATGTTTAATTTATTTTTGAATTAGCTCAGTATTCTTTAGTTGTCATGCACTGCTATATAGGAGTTTCTCCTATGGCTGGGCCTTTCTGAGGATTCAAGTCTCCCAACATTTAACATGTTTTCTTCTCTGACCTTGCTACATGGGGCATCCTGAGAGATTTAGTTCAGGGAAGGAACCTGGCCCGTAGGATAAAAAGAGATGATCAAGCATCCACATTAGAATTCCTATTAGGCATTACATCAATAGGAAATGTGATTCAATGCTGAACTGCCTTAAAATGAAGAATTTCAACTCGGTTCAAACTAGATCATTTCTTTTTCCAAATGGTGAAACTTTTCGTTTCAACTGAAACCAAAACTTTTGTGACATGCAAACTATTTTTGTAATACTTTCTTATGTGAAACTGAAATATTTTAAATTTTGATCCTGATATGGGACAAAAAATATCAAAATATGTGATTTTTTTAATGGGACAGCAAATTCCAAATATCACACAGCATTATTTGGGTCCAATATATTTATATTCTAGGAGCTGCAGGTGGAATGTTGAATAGGAGAGAAGAGAGTAAAGGTAAAAAAAAAAAAGAGAAGAAAGTGAGACATTGAAGGCAATTTCAGTGGAGAATGTAGGATAATTGGTGTAGGAATAACAGAAATGGAGATAATGGGAAAGGTAAAGGACACATGTTAGGTTTGCAATAGGCAAGGTTGTGGTAGAACATGAAGGGAGCATGCAAGACAAAGACTGGGAAGAGAAGGGCCAATGCTAGTGGACAAGGAAGGCAGAGGGAGACAGACAGAGAAAAGAATCCCTTCCGATCACTTCAAGAGTAAGTAGAACCATTCTTCTAAGCAACTATTGAGGAAAATCACATTCATATTTTTATCTTTATTATTATCTATCAAATTTCAACAAAGGTAGGGTGGGCAGATTAGTTGGTTTCTGCAATACATTCACAGAATTATGAAAATAAATTTGTAGTAGCAACTTTTATTTTTTTCTTCAAAAAAAATACCACCACAAACTACAACCTTATGTCCACCCACTGACTTCAGTGGGCACACAGTGCCTAATCACTGGATACTTGGCCTGCATGCATTCTGAGAGTTCACTTGTTCAGAACAAATTCTATGATCAAGAGCTATCAAATTTTGTAAATCAATCTCTTTTTATGTAATTGTTATAATAATATTTGAATATCCATATTTAATATAGTAGGGATTTGTTTCTGTCCCTTCCCAAAAGAAAGCATCATTTTCTCCAAAGATATTTTATGCTACAAATAAAAGTAAACAAACTTTGATTTAAAAAATAATATTGTCAATATTTTTCCAATATTGAAAAATTTCTATGTACTCTCCATTTTTTGAAGCTGTTCTTTGTGGGAAAGTGATAAAGGGGGGGGGGCAGGGAGTAAGAGAGAGAGAAAAAAGAACAAAATGAACTGAATCATAAATTGTTGCAGCCATTCAATGTGATGTTAAAAATGTACAACACTGGCACCAAGTTAATAAAAATTTGAACCATATGTTTCTATTAAGGTGCCATTGTACTAGTCTTTGAAAGTTAGCTATTTATACATTAAGAAACACTTGTTCCCCCTACATTGGGGGTAGTCCACTTCCATTCTCAGTAACATTATTTTGTAGCCAGAAAATATACGAAGTTTTTAAAATTTTCATGAAAGCAATATGCACCTGGTCAATAAATACTGAAGAGTATTTCAAGGATTGTTCATTTATGGTGAATCTCACTTATACATCTAGTATAGGTTGATATAAAATGGGGCCCTGATCCTGGGCTCACTTATACAAGTGACCAACATATACATCCAAGTAGAGCCAATTGAGTTCAATGGGATGAAGTCCAATGCACCTAAATTACAGGACTATGGCCTAAAAGAAAATGCCATTAATCTTTTCAGGCATTGACTGCATATGCATCATATGTAACCTCTGTCCTACACAGCTATGTACTATCTTGCCATATATGATCTTAGGAATAAAAAAAAAAAAAAAGGGTAAGTTCCTTGACTGGCTATGGGCAGAGTATTCTCAAATCTGTCTCACATGGGCTGCAAACCCAAAGAAAAGAAGCGTTTAATCAGGCAGGTGTTTATGATACCAACCTATATCTTGTAATCCATAATCAGGTGAGCTGCCTCTGCTGTATATATGTTAATGGAGAATATTCACTATTTCACTTGTCTTACATTACCTGAAATTGCAAAATGAAGGTTTAGTCGAATAGTTAAAAAAATTAACTCCCACCTGATATCAAGAATTTTAGGTCAAAGAGCTTGTTCTTTTTAGGAAGTCAACTCCTCAGAAACAGAACTTAGAAGTGATAACCCATTCCAGACAAGAAAACATCCTACTACCTTACATTTTAACACAACATGGACTGTAGTAGGCAAGGAAAGGGACACATTTGCTGAAATTTTGGGATGCTAATTTCCCTATAGACTGCTTTTAGTGACATCTCTTTTCGTAATACTAGTGTTTGTTTCTTTTTTTGACATCTTCATGTTTATTTGAAATAGCTTTTTAACTTCCTTATATTAAAATATAAACACAATCTCTTTAGAAGCCATTTCCAACATTAAAAATATGAAAAACCCCTCAAAATATGACGTTTCATAAGAAAAAAATGCAGTTGGGAGGCACATAAGATGCATTCTGTTCTCAAATATTGCTGTCATATAAGGTAAAAGTAAGAACTAGCTGCATTGAACCCTAGGTCGATCAGTGAGAAATAAAAACGTACTAGTAATGAGGTCAGTAGTCGTAAATAAGAAAATATATAAACAATATTCATTTTTTAACATGACCCTCCCCAGAAACCCTTATGATTTCCATTATGCAGAGGATATAAAATAATTTTACATCAGTTTGGAAGCATGATCTTCCTAAGCAATGCTACCTATTTTCATCCTCACATGAATGATATAGAGAAGGTGTACTGTGGACACTTTCTACCCTTCCTCCTTTTCCCACATTACTTTCTAAGGAAATATTCCCCAATGTCCCCAGATCTCTCCTTCTCAGGTCTAATTCACTGGTTCTTATTATAAGTGTTAACAAAAGATCCTTTAGATTGTTTTGGGAAGACAGAGCTCATGCTATGTGATTTAATGCCCTTTTTCGCAAGCAACAGTGGCAGCTAACTTGTGTGCTCCTTACCGTGCAGTGCACAGATACCTAATGCCAGACTTAAAATTGCTCAACAGCAAGTTTTAAATCATCCTGCCAAGGAATCTGTAGGGAGACATACCAGTCTTTCTGCAGAGAGAGATCAATGAGCTGTGGAGACATGTTGGCCAGGAATCTCCCTTTCATCTAGATGTACACAGTGTGACACGCCAGGTGCCAGCTTAACTGCTATTCTTACGGGAACGGGCAACTATTACAGGCCAGCATGAAGTACATTTTTGGAGTTTATAGATTATTTTTAAAATGTCAAAGATTTATCTTGGGAGTTAAAAAGGTTGGATGGAGTCAGTTAAACTAAATTCTGAAACTTAAGTGTGAGGTGCATGCAGGGAGTTGAACGGTTATGCCAGAAGGTGGGCCTTTGTGTCTATGCTCTTCTTTCACACACATCCTGGGGTCAGTTGAATTCTAATTGCTGGAAATGCTAAATGTGAGGATCAAGAAGAGCATCTTATCAATCTATTTCACACACATTTAGAGGCCCTCCAGACCCTCCTTTTAACTCTTCCTCTATTCTTTTAATTTTGCAGCAGGTTGGGCAACTTGAGGCAACAGGGGGACAGAGTGGGGACAGATACAAGAGGAGCTCCTGTCCATTGCATGCTACCCCAAAAAAGGGAGACAGAGGGCTGATTAACTTTTTTGCCCCAGCGCAGTGGTGTTTCTTTTCATTCACTGAAAGGTCCGGCAAATTTTAATAAAACTGTAAGTCTTCTCAAATTATGTTGACATTTTAAGGTAGTGGACTTTTTTTTTCAGTTTAATTTAAAATGAACCCTGAAAGCCTTGTTATCATCTTCAGCCAGAGATAACAGATTTAAAAAAAACCCTCCATTACAAATAATAATTTTTCCTCACTTATTTTTTTAATGAAAAGTACAACTCCACAAGTGATGAAACACAGACTCTGCTCTCCAGATCGACGGAAGACACAGCAAGAATGCACTGTGTATGAAACTATACTCTAAGCAAGGATTTACTCCCTTTGTATTTGACTGTCCTAGAAAATGGCTGCACTTACTTTTTTTTTTTTTTAAATGATGAATATGTCTCCTTACTCAGTGGGATCTCCCTTTGAGAGCACTTTCCTCTGGATTCGCAGGAAAATATTTAAAATTGCCTTCTTCATAGATTTTCCTTGCCTAATCCTTTCTCTCTTCAGGTTTTTATGCAGCTTCTTTCCCACCCTGACTTGACTTTTCCAGTCCTCAGAAATATTGCATAGGTGCTCTTGCCCAGAACTTCTCTCTCCCTTCATTGGACAGCAAGGGAAATAAAGGTGCTGCTTTCTCTCTAATTTCACAGTCAAATTTCAAACAACACATTTACTAGATTTCATAGACATCTGGCTGGAAGGGACCCCATGAGATTGTGTCTAGCCCTCTGCCATAGGCAGGAAGTCTGCTGGGGTCACATCACTGGCTGCTCAAGCTGCAGAGTCGCGTCCAGCGGGCCGAGGCCTTGGACTTTGTTTCACGCAGGTCAACCCCTGAGGCCCCTATGGGTGTCCCCGCTGGCATAACTGTAAATATGTAAATAGTCCTTTTGTTCGCTGTGGGTTTTTTTTAGTCTAGAGTGTACGGGCAGGCCTTGCAGGCCATGAGCCCAGGCCATGCCTGTGAGGCCCAGGTGTTCGGGCCAACCTGTACATACTCTCTACTGGCCCCAATTTGTTACCCTCCCTGGAATAAATGCCTCTTAAAAGTAAAAAAAAATTAAAAAAAAAGTCAAGTGATCCCAGCAAGATAAGCATCCAGACACGTTTTGAATGAGTCCAGAGTAGGTGCTTGCACCACCTCTGGGGGGGTGGGGAGTCTGTTCCATACCCTGGATACATGGACTGTAAAAAAGTTTTTTCTTATGTCCAGGTGAAATCAGCCTTCCAGGAGTTTGTGTTCATGAGACCTTGTTATCCCTCGGGGAGCTGTGGTGAACAACTTTTCTCCCAGGTCCAGATGCACACCCCTTATATACTTGTAGACTGCCACCAAGTCCCCCCTGAGCCTTCTCTTCCCTAGGCTGAAGAGTCCCAAGTCCCAACATTTGCTACTGGGCATTTCATTTCTACCAAGACACAGTGAAGCCAGAAAGAATTCAGAGGAACACCAAACACACACACACTAATACAAACAAAATGGGAGAATAAAAGGAATTGATTTCTGAGAAAAGGGGTAAATATAAACAAATACACAAATAGGTGGCTTGGCACACTAAGGAGGACCAGAAAGCTTCTTACTGAGCAATATCAAATATCTAGGATTTTGTAAGTATTACACCCGAACATGGAACTGCAAATTCATATTTGAGAAGAAATATCAGATTTGGTCCTCTTGCTGCTGCTTCTGCATAATCAAAAGTGGTTCTGATGTTCTCCTCCAATTGCAATGTCCCTACCTCTGGATATGCTATAAGTTCAGTGCTAACAATGAGGGGAAAAACGTGTCACTTTCAGCACTGTTTTTTTCTGCATTCCTTCAATTGCTAGCAACTCGCTCACATATGTGATGATTACATCTAATCTCACTTTGCCCAAGAGAAGTATAATAATGTATTTGAGGATTTTTTCTCTCTCTCTTAAGACAAGAGGTTGTATGTAATAAGGGTGAAGCTTTGTATAGGTTTCTCTGCAGTTGCATAAGCCTGATGTTCCAGAGTGCACTCTGTCTTTCAGGGCATGGAGCTACTTACGTGAATGTACATGCATATGCATATGTGCCAAAAAGAAAGCTTGACAGGCCTACATGGAGTTTGGAAGGCTCCATTCAAACTGACATTAGAAGAGGTCAGGGCAGATGTGGCAGCCTTTCTTTGGCACTTCCCAGCTGGTAACCTATTTTAAAGTGTATGTGATATGGTGGGTAACATACTGGTAGATACATTTGCAGAGCTCTCAAAATGTGCCTGAGTGGAATGTATGGGCACACTAAAAATATAGAGGGGAGGAGTCAACATGAGATTGCTTAAAGTTTGTCCATTCAAAATTGACATCGAAATTTTATTAAGGGAGTTCCACTGATTTAACAAAGCTTAACCCGGTACCAATTCCACGCAAACGTATGAGACATGATTTCTTTCTGAAAAGAACATATCAGACATGGTTGAATTTCAGGCGAAATGGTTTGGCTACTACACAGCAATCTCTTAAAATGCAAAATAGTTTCTTGGAAAAAAAAAGGTTAATATACATAAAAATGGTTTCATGGATATTGTACAGACTTTAAAAAAAAAAACAAAACTTGCCTTCAGTCTGAAATCCATCACAAAAAAATTTAGCCTAAACAGTACATTTTTGAGAACATTATAAACAAGAGAGACAGTGATTTAGGATGGAAAGCTCAACTTAACCTTGACTATAGTGTTGCTACCAAACACTCTGCTGTTAAGAAAACTGCAAGAGAACTACTGACAGAACTATGCTTTAAGTGTAAATTTCAGGTGCATTTATCTTTTTATTGCTACTGTATTCAACAGTTTGTCTTCTATAATTTTCTCTGCAGCTGGTATTTTCCACTTCTGCTTTATTTCATCTGACACAATTGAGCAGAAGCAGTAGAAAACTTCAGAAAAATGAATTTGGTCTGAACCTTGCACCATTTTTCTTTGCGTTTTCTCTCAGCTCGTAGCTAAGAGATACCAAGACTACGTACTTCTCTGTTTATCTTTTGCATATAAATGCCTGACTGCTTTGTTTAAACACATGCATTTTTAGTGTGTCTGCAATATCAGGATACACCTTAGAAAATGCCATCTGTGAAGGTCTTTAGGTGAGTTATTGTATTAACAATTTGTTTCACATTCACAGAAATTGGATAAGAAGCTGCTATTATAAACAGGCAATTGCCGTCCCTTTGTATTCCATGGCTGAGGGCATTAAAACTATGCCAGAAATTCAGCTCACGGTGTAGCCTTATTAAAACTAAAACCTTTTCTCACTCAAACAAAAGTAAAGGAGTGATGTTGTTGCAAAAGATTTTATAAACATGATCACAACCAAGTTATGCTGTTAACCTCAAGCAGTCAATGGAAGAAAAGGTCTTAGACCTGTCACAGAAAGATTTTATTGCCAGCAAATATGTACAGACAGCATCCTAGCAGTGATAAATGACTTGACACTCTTCTTTTCCTTATTAGCTACAGAGAATAACTTGATACAACAAACACAGGTAGAGAGAAGCAATTCCTGTGCTATCAAAAAGCAAATGAAAAAATCCTGACCCTAGTGAAGTCAAAAGGAGTTTTTCCGTTGACTTCATTAGGGTCAAGATTGTTCCTCAAATATAAGTATTAGATACTTTTATAAGATATAGACACCAAAATCTTCTGACTGTACCCATAGGTATAAATAGTATCAGCAGTATTCAAGGGGCATGTACTGTCACAAAGAAAATCCTTGTATTTTCATAACAGGGTATTTCCACAACACTAAGCCATCCACTCTCAGTGGAATATTTATTGCATATGTCAGTCATTGAACCTCAGAGAAACATAACTCATTGTAAAAAACTATAAGTCAGATCTTGGCACCAACTTCAATGGTGTTATGACAGTTTACACCAGGAGAAGATCTGTCCTTATATTTTTATTTTAACTGCTTTTTAGAGGAAGAAGGGGGTATCATAACTTATTTACACTCCCACAGGCATTCCAGCCACACAATGGTCCCCACAGATATTCATGAACCTTTTCTTTAGATGCTCATCATCTCCATACCAAGTGGTGGGTGGATGGGTTTGTGTGCATGTGTGCGGTCGGGGGGGGGAAGGTACACTATAGCCATGTTATCAGTCTGATTTAACTAGGGTAATAAAAAACACCATCAAATGAATCCTGAAAGATCCTGTTCTCATTCAAGCTTCTCTTGTCATTCAAAATAAGAAAAACAAGAGAAGCAAATAAGAATTTGCTTGATTGGCAGAGTATTTCAAGAGTGTTTTCAAAATTTTCCAAAATATGTTCTTTAAAAGAATAACAGAACTTCCTCCTGGGGGGTTTCTTTTAAATTAAAGAGAAAAAAATATAATGAGAATCATTTGTTTATAGGAAAATAACCCAATGATCTGAAAAGAGAAAAACAGTTTTTAAAAGACTATTTTTAAACAGAATATTTGGAAATACAAGATAGAGTGATCTTGTGCAAAACTGGCTGCTAAATGCCAGCCTGGAGAACTTGAGACAGCATTAACTTGAGCTGCCAGTTAAATACTGAAGAGAGATACTTAGTTACATGAGATTATTTCAGATGGGCAATAAAACCAAGTGTATCCCCCAGAGAGTAGCTGCAGTGTGTTCCTATATGTACCATACTCCTGCAGCAGAATCACAGTCCAGTAATTAATTAGCTTAATTATGAAAAAGATGCTCACTTTACAATACATTCCCTATTACTTAAATATAAACTATTTCATTTGGTTACCCAGTTTTCTAGGTACAGCTTCCATTGATTTGGCCCCACAATGTAATCTGATTTCAGTGAGAATTTGGAGTGTTCAACACTTCTAAAAACAGGCCCACTTTTGCTGAGAGTCTTAAACATCAACTAGTGACTCATTTTGAATATTTTAATCCTGCAAGCATTTATGCTTTCAAGTAGTTTTCCATTGAAGTCCATTTCACTACTTATGCGTGAAGTTAAGTCATCTGAATGCACATGTATGTAAATTTGGGGCTCATATTGTAACATTGTTAAACCATTGCAGCATTCCTACACTCAGGGAGTGACCAGAAAGCAATAACTTTTTGTAGCAAAAGACAGACTCTATTGCAAGGCAGGGCAGATTTCTCAATACTATATTACGCAGCTAATGGGGCAAGGGAACATCTCTGAGAAAGGAGTTTGGGGTTATTTATTTTATTTAAGTGGGTTTAGATTTTTTGTCTTCCCATTATATCGCAGATGTTTCAGGGTATATCATGTCCTGTCTTTTGATGACTCAATATAACATGCGAATGGAAAACTTCTCCATGACTTTTAAGACTCAAGTGAATCTGTTTTCACACCCTGGATTGACAGTGACATATGATATTTGCAGAAGTGGGAAAGGAGGCTTATAGGCTTTGGTGAAAACTGACATCTTTACTCATTAATAGTTTACAGCTTTCAGGTTATATTTAACATGGAAAAGTTCAGTAAGGAGAAGTGAATTAAAAGCTCTTCAAAAGGCAACTGGATGGATTTGGTATCCACAATTATTTTCTGTAATACTGTTCCCATTAATTATATTTTATAAAAGTTGTTGCATAAATGAAGAAACTTACCTTTCTTGCAGAATAAGTTTGTTTTCTTTTTTCCAGAAATCTTTAAAGTCCGAACTGAATTCATGCCAAATACTGAAGAAAGAATGTGGGGACACCTCTTTCTCTCCCATTTTTGGTTTCATGCAGAAATAAGCCGCAGTTTCCAAAAAGCTGTCAAAGGAAAAGAAAAAAAACCCAGCAAGTATTTTATTACCTACTGCTACAGTATTTTCTTTCCCCATCAGATATTGACTTCATACACAATTAATCTTGGTAACAAAACTGAAATATGTGGAGCCTCTAGTTGTAATGTTTTTATGGTACACATTTTGGTTGATCTCTGTTGTTCATCACACGCACTGTTTTTGACCAAAGCATTAAAGCCGAAATGGAAGTTGCTTCTAATCCCTTCAATATGAGAATTCCACGCCTGCCCCACATTGCCTTTGTACTATATTAGAAATGATTAAAAAAAAAATCACAGTCTATAGTAGTTTTGAGTAGAGTTTCACCAACTCTGTTACGTCTGTGTTTTGACAATACAGCAACCTACGTGCAGCAGTCCAGAAAATGTAGTCAGCTTCAGAAAGAAATGCAGGCCTGCAGCAGAACACTTTGACCTCCCTGGACATTCCATTGCTGACCTGAGGGCGGCCGTTCTCTGGCAGCAAACCTTTAAAAACCAATCTGAACAGCAAATTGCAGAACAAGAAATCATCCACAGACTGGATTCATTATGGTTTAAACAGGGACTATGGATTCCTATCCCATTACCTGGATTAGTTTTGTTGCTCCTTTGCTCCTATGGTTTTATTGCTTACATGTTTGCCTCTCCCAGCACTGCCCCTTCTCCACTCTTCCCCACCCCCCTTCTTATGTATTCAGTGTCCTTCTAAGCACCCAACACTCAGTTTGGACACACCCAGAAAGCAGCGGATGAGGAGGGCACACCTACCTTTTGCAGGCCCAGTTTATAGGAACACAAGCAAGGTGCAACAGTTTACACTTTCATATGGAAGTATTGTTTAAATGCCTAATACAACAAAATAGGATCTGACCCATTGAATATATGGAGTTGACATGCCATAAGTAAATATTGCTCTCAAAATAACTCACTAAGCAAAAGATCTGGGAGCAATAAGGTAGTGATCTCAAACATATTTAGGAACCTCAACATTTAAACTTTCATTTTACTGGAAGACAATAATTTCAAATTTCAACTCGTTCATTATGAAATTGCCTTTTGGGGTTTTTATTTTTTTTACAAAATGGAAAACAAAATGGCTCACAATGTATTCAAGAATGTTTGTTTCTGTTCAAATGACTACTGATCAACCACCCATACAATAACTTCTGAAGAATCGTATATTGCTTGTTACATCATATTGACGTTGGAGTGAAATCTTGGCCTTGATGAAGTCTATGGGAATTTTGTCACAGACTTTTTGGTGTGGGGGGGGAGGGAGCAGGGAAGGAGAGAATTTCACCAGCTGAGTATCATCAAGATAATGCCATAACAGTAGTATTAGACGATAACCTAATTAGAGACATACACCAAACATTTAAAAGGACCCAATTGCTCTAACCCTACTGTACCAATAGCTTAAAGCTAGATCACGAAACCTAAACCACAAGCTAAACAGAGGTGTGCCTAGAGCACCCTGATCAGGAAACACTAAAATCTTTGAAAGAATAAAGCCTTCCGTGCAAGTCAGTGTACCCAATGTAACATCGTAGTCTGTCTTCTGGCTTTTAAAATGTTGTGACCATTTCTGAATAAATCCTGTTATTCCAGCTAAATCCGAGACAGCCTAATTACATTCCATCTACCTAATTTTAATTCCTCCACTAATTTTGTATTGGAGAAGACTCCTATGACCCTGAGCATAACGCATATAGAATGTATTTTCATATAAAGACTTTGGTCTTTAGCAGTAGAGAGGCATGAGCATTATAGGGTAGCAGGGAACTTCGAAAGTGCCATTTAAAAAAAACACTGACTATTTTTAATGATGTTTCTCAAAGATCACCAATGATGAGTAACATACCATGAAATAAGGAGTTCAGAGGCCCCAGCATGGCAAGCACCTCTGCTGCTGGTTGCACAAATGTCAAGAAATGAAAAGAATAAGATATCCGGTAATCATTCTAAATTTGAGGTAACAAGTTATAAAACCCATACAGGAAACCATCTTAGCAAGCAGGGAGACAGGATAGTCAAATTTCTATAGATATATACTCAAGGAGTTCAATAAATGGTACCGATATCTACTGAATACATGAAGGATAACATTAAAAATTCTGAAGATTTTTCTGAGGAGCTCGCCAGGATTTCTCTCTCATTATTGCTAATCTTGCTGGAAACCACATCAGCATAGCTAAGTTAGCTATATATCCACATTTAGCTATGTCTTCTTCAGTCAGTTACAGTGAAATACAAGTCCTCAATCAGTTTGTGCCAGCTAATTTAGGGGAAAATAAATTAATCTGCTTTTAAAATATGAAACTGTAGAAGCTTAGTAAACTTCCTGTCACCTTTCTAACACCTGCTGGTACAAGAGCAGAAAACATAGGCTATAACATATTTGGACCAAAACACAAGCACTACCAGGAATCCAGGTATCCATCCTGTATTCACAGGTGAAAAAACCCTAAAATACTTAACTTATTCAGTCAAAAGGATCTTCTCTTACATGGTGGTTAACCTCCCAGTGTACAATTATAAACCTTAGGAAAGACTGAATGCCATATAATAATTTGAGAAAAGATAACAGAATTAATTCATGGAAGACAAAGAACAAGCAACAAACCTAAAATGAATTTTACAGACTGATAAACATTTGGGCAGCAGAAGCGTTGGATATTCACAGAACATGGCAAAGATTTGGAAATCTACTATTGCAGTTTACATATGGTAAAATAGGTGGATATCAAGGCTTATTTTGTGAAACATGGTTCTGCTATAAAATGGGATTTAGACAACATTGAAAAAGACTAGCAGAATTACTGTTAAGAATGGACACTACCATTCCAGATCACATTTCTAAGCCACATAGCACCTAACTTTTGCATTATATATGATCAGAAGACAATATGCGTTTCCTGGCCCTTTTCTGAGTTCAAAGCATAGGCAGTACCTGCAAGATGCTATGTTGTTCATAGCTGTATGTTCACCATGCATAGTGTGTGTGTTGATGGGGAGGATCAGGAATCCAGATTTTCTGCATTCCTACAGTGGCTTTGGTAAGATGTGCCCTTGTGTGCCTCAATTTCTCTGTGTGTAAAATGGGTATACTACCAAAAGCTGACTTAATTTTCATAAAGCAATGAGAGACCCTCAAACGAAGGGTTTAAGACCCCTGAACCCATATTGCATGTCTTAAAGAAAAAGGGAAAAGAGGTTGGGAAGGAGGGGGCTTAGAGCTATTTTCAGGGATTAATAGAGGTAAGGGAGGTCAGTGGCTTTGCTCCAGTCAGCATGACTTTTCAAGCCTGATTAAAAATAAGACATTGATGTTCACACTGCTGTCTTATCCAGATAGGGCAAAGGCCAAATGTGTTAAAAGGATTTCAAATTGGCGTTCATATATGCTGCCTTGGCCCCAAAGAACATTTAAACATCTCTAAATCCCTTAAGACACTGAAGGAGGTGGTGTTGTCTGACAAAAATAAATGAGGAAATTAGATTAGAAAAGGTGGTTATAGTTCCTTCCCTTGTTCCATCTCTTCTAAAAACCTCTTTAGATTAATAACTGAATTCACCAGTTATTTTCTAATGAAAATGGGTGAATGAATTATTTGCTCTATGCTTATTTTAACACCTAGAAGATTATGCTCTCCAAATGGTTTCTCTGTCTAGGAAAAAAAGCACGTAAAATGGAAAAATCTGGCAGCATTATTAAGAAAACCTGACAATCACTTGTTATCTTGTTTATCACCAATGTTCCTACCTATAAGCTTAAAATCAATTAGAAGTATTTTCCAGGGAGGGGGAGCAGACCATGGTTTACTCTTTTTTTTTTGTAAGGTGTATTAAGAAACTGCAGATACTACATCAAATTCATGTCAGTCATGCATTGTGTGCATAACTCATTTACCTGGTCAGATAACAAATATAAACAAAAATATGTGGGAAAGTGGTGGGTGATGTAAAGATTCCTATTGCTGAAAAACTGAAATAGAGGAACAAATCAATAATTTAATTAGAATAAGTGATACCCAGTAGACAGAAACAGTCTCCCTTCAGAATGAACCGACCAGGCTCCAGTACCCAACAAATTAAAAGGTAACTGTAGGTCCAGACACATGGCTTGGATTTAATTTGTAGAGACACTATTCCTGGCTGACCTTTCTGAGAGCTGGTTAAAATACAATCCATCAGATTTCCAAACAAAGCACTTACAGGCAAATAACTAGAAGTGAGATCAGTTTAAGCATAGAAACACTTGCACTTTTGAGAAATCCTCTTCAATATTGTTGAACAAATGAAGGATTTCCAATGCTTACATATGTTTGGATGTTCTCAATAACTCCAGTTTTGCAGACTAAATGATCAGCAATTGTTAAATGTACAATATTGTCAAGCCTCATTTAAACAAGTTTGAGGTTAAACTAGTATCTTCTGGGACTTTCTTCCTAGACCAGTAATATAGGATTTTGTATTTCAGAATAAACAGTCATCAGATGATCTATTTATCCAAGTCATAAAGTACATGTTAAGCAAGTGATGAATGGTCACAGGCAAAACTGATCAGAAAGCCCACAGTATATGCACATAAATGAGAAGAATATATGTACAAAAAAATTAGGGCTCTATTTAAATTGACATGAGTTTTATTTTAAGGGCTAAGTTGAATGGCAGGATATATGAATCAGTGCTGAATTTAAAAGGGGCTATCAGAATAGAATTACAACAGATAGCCAGTAGTTAGGGTTGCTCCTTGGCAAGTTAGTCAAGCAAATTGTCATATTTAGCACACGCACTCTCTTTCTCTTTTTTTATTTTTTGCCTAGAGCAAAATGCCTCTACAGATTTATTTTTTCTTCTCTGTAAACATCTAAATGTATTAATGAGAAAATGTAATAATGGAAATTTTATCTATAGCATTAAGGTTGGTTTTAGGATTTGCAGGGCCTCAAGCAGCTCATACAGGTGAAAATGAGCAATTTCCTCCTCTTCAGAGGTAAAGGGAAAATGGGGACCGACCTTATAGTTTAAGAGGTAGCAAATTACAGAGGTGGGGAGGGATGGGACTCAAAAAGGCAAAGATGCCCAAGTCGTCTATTTCTTATGGTTTTAATTTCTTATGGTTTTAGGGTATTGACAATACTTTTATGCTCTGTTTTGACACCCTCCCACTTTGTGCTATCCTTGGCCAAAAAGAGGGGAAAAATTGATTGTAAAAATGCAAATACATTTTAAAAACATGTTTTAAAAATTGGCTAAGAAAATTATAGTTTTTAGGCAGAAAAAGGCTTTGTTTTTAATAATGGCATATTAACTGCCAGGAGCCATTCATCTTCTCCTACTTTTGTCAACTTGCATTTTATAAATGCAGATTTAGTAATATTGTTCCTCAGAAAACAAACTAAGGTCTCAAGAGCTTTTTCCTCCTGCCATTCCAAAATAGTTTTCCAGTACTTGAATAATTTTGTGTTCTAAACCATCTTCCTCATCTCCATCTCCAATAAACTTAGTGAAAAAATGTACAATTTTAGAAAAAACTCTGGAGAATTTCCTTTTCTGCTAGTAAAGACGCAACATAAAACATAAAATCAACAGATATGTAGCAGCCATATTTTGTGGTCTATTACCTATTTTAAATACAATGATGGACAGCTAACACTTAATATTTAAGGACATCTATGGATCCCAATTGTCCAATACTGTCAGTTCTGTTTAATGTATTTATTCCATCATGCCCCTCAAATATGTTGCTATTATTCTATGGGAATCCCCAAATGACCTAAAGATGACAGAATTGTTCTTTTTCCCTCAATCCTTGGTCCTTCAGTTATAGGTGGTTACTGGGCAAAGACGATACATGAAGTGCTTCAGTAACACATGGCTGACAGAACAATCCTTTTGGCAGAATCAGAAGATTGCTCTAAACTGTGACAGTAATTCTGAAGGACACCTGGTGCTGTAGAGCTTCTCCAACTGGTATCCCAACTATACCAGTTTGTGCCATAAAATATCACAAAAACAGTTTTGCCTCCAAAGGAAAGGAAAGGTGGTTTATGACCATTATTAATACTATGAATGAGATGTGGGGGAGGAGCATTGGGGGGGCACATGCCCCCCTTCTACCCTCCCCCCAACTTCTGCACTGACAGTGGGACACAGGGCTGCAGCCTGGCAACAGCAGGGGCAGTGGTGTAGAGTTGTGACCTCCCCCCAACACACACACTGTTTATGATTACCACTTTGTACAATTTTGGCCAGACCTAAGGATCAGGTTCACCGTAATTTTAGGAAATGTCTTGCAAAAAATCTTAGTTGTGGTTAAAATTAAGAGATCCATATTTTTACAAAGATTTCCTTTCAAGAAGACCATTTTAGGGTATTAGAGTGTTTGACCAATTGTTAGGCCCAAATTCTTCCTTCAACCATAGTCACATATTAATGTCAGCTAGGTATGCAAAGCCAGCCAAAGGTGACACTTGACATTGCTCAAAATGCTTAGACTTTAGACTGTTCAAGTGGATTAAGCAACAAAAACCCCTAAAGGTTAAATTAATGCCTTACAACTATTGAGGGATTAAAAAAAAAAAGTTCTTCTCATTAAAAATCCATAAAACACAGATTTGAGGCTGTTTAATTGTCAGTGTATTAATGTCTTTTACTACTACTACCAGAGAAGCTACATTTATGAAGATTATTAATTAGTCATTAGAAAAAAAATGTTGACAATGAAGCTAGACAATTAAAATTCAAGGGAACAAAGAAGGAAGGGAGATATATGTTGTAGTTCACTCGTATGGTTAGTATTTTATTTTTTTAAATGACATTATGTTAATCTCCATATTTACATGCATACTCTTATTCATAAACTTCAAGGTAAAAAAGAATGCCATTTGCTACCAATTAAAAAAGCAAATATCCCTCAGAAATTCTATAGCGCGCACAGCCTGACTGAACAACAAGATCAGTCAGGTAACTGGAGCAGAAAACCTAACATTCTTTGACTTGTCTTGTTAAAACTTTCTTGTGCTTCCTCTAGTACCATTAAAATGATTGTTAACATACTCCAAATGCTCTTCTTACTCAAAATGTGGCTCAATTATCTTTGTAATTCACTGAACACACCAAATATTTGGTTTTAATCCAGTACAACTTTACTTGCTTGGAATAGATGAAAAATTCTCTTTTCACGACATGATCTACATGGCATTACACCCATACAATTGCCATACGTATGGCATGCCAACTGTGTTGTTTTGTGGACACATGGCCAACTGCACGTGTAACTGTAATTGCAGTGCATGCATGTACAAATCAAACACATACAAGTGCATGTGTACTTTGAAACTTTGAAAGTCAAGACCAGAAGCAAATCCAACAGAAAACTTAATTTATATATTTATTTATTTCTTGGAAAAGACTAACATATGAGCTTCAAACATATTTAATAACCCCTCGGCCAGTTTACCTTACACAAACAGGAAGATGCCAGATACAAAACACTGAGATTAAATAAATTTCAGCATCAGCGATCTGACAATCTGCTGGTTTTACTGCAACAAGAAAGAACGCTTTGTCTATGTTAAGTTCCAACATTCCTCCAGATGTCACCTCATCTTCATCACCTAGAATACAGGAGGCTATCACTGAAACCCCGTTATGTTGTATAAGGAGTTATGTATGCATGTGAGGCCATGTGACTTTTTACAGAATTATTTAAATTTTATATGGATAATTTAATTTCCAGATATAAACTTCACTCATGGAAGGAGTTCCATTACTGGTATAACGCTTCTTTCAAGTTCATTGTAAGATCAAGACCAGAATTATTTAACAGGGCAAGATATATTTTATTTTAAATATTTAAATAAATAATAAACTTCTGTAAGTTTAAGTAGAAAATACCACACATAGCATAGTCCATATAGATATGACATTAAGACATGTCTTAAAGACTGAATAGTGGATTAAATTGTGTGCATGGACATCTGCGTACATATTATTTAATATCTCAAATGTACACTGAATATACAAAACACCCCATAAAGGATGAATCCATGCTCCACAACTATTGAGTCAGGCCCTTAGGCTTTAATATACATTTTAAATGTAAAATTTTGAAACTTAATTTGCTGCTTAAACTGGTATGAGGCTCCAATCCAATTTCCACTGAAGGAAGAGAGGATCTGTGTCTGTATATATGTGAAAAAAAAGAAAAACATAATGGCTCCTTTAAAGCATTGCCTGAACTTCTGGCTTTTTCTGTAGAAGAGGGAGATGATGATAGTATCTTTGCAGTTTATTATGAGATGTGCTCCAGATAAGATCATAAGTGTGCAGCCTAAAAATTGACCACTTCCCTTGCATCTAGTCTTTTCTTTCACATGTCCAGGATAATAGGATATTGATCAAACTGTACCACTTAAAATGGCCTGACAATAAAAAGGAATATAATATGTGCAGGAAAATATCAATCCTTCCTACATTGCTTCCTCTTGTCCTGCTCCAAGTCCAAACTTGGGAGCAGTGGGAAGCCAATCAAGTGACAACATTTGTAACAAGAATAAACTACAAAGAAATACAGAGACACCTAATTAAACTTACACAGAGTATGAACACCGGTAAGAAACAATGGAGCTAAATCACGCACACCAATGAGTTCAACTCTAACAGCTCTAGGTTTTGGTACGATTGTGGACTACTCAGTGAAGCCACCTGGTAAACATGTAGTGGCTGTCAAAAAGCAAATATTCCAAAGCCAGAGATTAAATTGCTGTACTTTTTGATTTAGGGTGTTCTTGACTAGCTTTTTAATGCTTTGGAAATTTCCATTTCTAAGTTAAGTGACACAATACTTATGCTCCTTTCCCCAAAAATATTGAACTTAGTTTCAGTAACACAAATATAATAAATGGCTCAACTATAGTTGTTTTGTAAATGAACTCTGGCTTCTCACTTGCCAGAAGTCTAACAGAACTTCCTCACAAGTTGTAGAACTAACTGTTCCAGCAAGAAAGAAATTATGTTATTTATAACTAGTTCTCTAAAACATTTCCTAGATGCTCTAAAGTATTTTGGAAGTGTTAGTGCTTGAAATGACTCACTGACATTAGAAACTAAAATTTAGACTAAAAAGAGGTTTTGCGTTTTTTTAAACAAAACAATTGATTTCCTCTGTGTTCCACCATTTATTGAGATTAATTTTTTTGTGGCATTATAAAACAAGCATATAAATGGATAAGGACTTGCATACTTTAGGTAAAGAAGAAAATTTCACAAATGGACATCAACCTTCTCAGGGCAGCCACTATCCATCAGGGTTTAACTGGAAGGTTTCTTATGTGAGATTCCGTAAGTCTAGGGACGGAAATTACACAACCTGGTATAAGAAATCAGAAAACACTTTACATCTGTAATGCAACAGAAGTTCAGTGTACATAAACCACTTTCAGAATTGACAAAACCAGTTTAAGATTAGCCTGGATTGATTTAGTATCAGACTTAACTGATTTAGGTTAAATCAGATTATTGAACTTCTGTCCCAGATCCCCTCCAGATTCAAGTTAACTTACAGTCCCCCAGGATGTTTTGTACCTCCCCTGCAAACTGCCCCCTTGTAGGGTGGGTGGGCTAACCTTGGCCCAGACTGTCTGCTCCAGCCTAGCAGGGAGGCATAGTCTAGAACCCTCTGGCTTCTGGCTTGGGCTGCTGTAGGCAAGCGGCTGCATTTCCAGGATCAAAAGTAAATGCGTGTCACTTGCTTATTGGTTCAATCTATGCATCTTAGACTAACCTTCAAAAATTGAACCAAGTCAGTCTCAGGCTTTTTGACTGTCTGTACTTAGTGCAAGTGTCCATTCCAGGGCATTTACTTGCCACAGTACTTTTCACTGTCAGAGATAGGATTACAAAACTAGAATGACCACTGAGTCAATTTGTATGGCAAATCCTGAAGCTCTTCCGCTAACATTTCCTTCCCCCACTGAGCACTTCCCTTGTTCTCCTGAAATGAATGTATACTTACAATCTATAAATTCCTACTGTGAATTACTCATGTAATAAGAGCTTCCCAGTGGGAAGGAGATGTACAGTTAAAGAAACAACATGGTATGAATGGAAGATCACACAGAGTAGGAGGAGCAGGGAGCACAGTGGAGAAGAGGACTGAAAAGGGAAAG
>NW_005842532.1:907400-921186 GCF_000455745.1 Alligator sinensis
TTCCTGCTGGTAGAAGCTTTCAACACTTACTTAAAGCATCAGCTCAGTTTTCATTTTAGTATTAGATATCTTACAAAGGCAAACTGCAAAGCATTGTGCAACAGGGAGTGGTGTAGGAGGAACAGTCAAGATTTAAAGGCTTAGGTACTACATAATTAGGTATTGCTTTTCAGCAATACCATTGTACCATTCTGTCTGCTACTTCTCTAGGTGTCATCAACTTGTCAGCACCGAAGCAGGTGTAAACCATGGTTGTCTACCATGTCCGATGCTCATGGAAGCTGACGGAAGTCTTATGCATGCAAAGACTAGGGTGTTAGATGCATATTATTTCCCAAGGAGTTTTAAAGGCAAACATTCCATTCTGAAATTTAAAGTAATTTGTTGCTACAGCAAAGAAAGCACCAGAACATGGCAAAGCACGTTATTAAAACATTCTGAAAATAGAAGGGGTGCCTTGGAGACTGCACTTCGGAAGCACTTTGAAATTGTAACAATCTTTGGAATGTAAATATACCTGCACCATATAATAAAACAAACCAAATCGAAAACTTCCTAAAATAGGAAGACGGTTATTTCAGATCCACCTACACTCATCCCAGATTCCCCTGCTGCTAATTTTGTCAGCATGCAGACGTCTGTCTGTTTTTTCATAATGTAAGTACATGTTATTACCATCACACAGCAAATTTAGGTTTCATAAGGAGTAAACTACACTAAATTATCTTACCAAATGAAATCAATAGTAAAAAGGACAGAAAGTATCACCCTGGCCATGTTTATCTGGCCTTCACTGGGCATCAGCAGCAACATGCACTTGTTTTATGTAGCCCTCAGTTATCTGACTTCCTGCCTATGGTGTGGGGGCTGGACTCCATCTCACGAAGTCCCTTGCAGCCCTTAATGTCTATGAAATCTATAAAATTTGAGGAATCCATATAAAGGGCCCTGAGTTTAACAGATTCATTGTATCTACATTTCACAGTTCAATTCAAAACAATAAAATAGCTAAACTTTACTAAACAGAAGCAATCTATAGGGTCACTGAACACATGCTACTGCAAGCATTATATTTACAGGGATTATGTAAATGAAACCCAGTCATTTTCAATGCAATTAATTGGTCTTGGCAGATGTCAGATTCTCTGTGTAAATCTGTTATGGTTCACCTAGATCTGAGCCCAACAAGACCAGCTACTGTACCAGACTTCAAATCAGATGATTCATTGTTTGCCAAATAGATAGCACTAGTAAATGGAGGCCTTCCACACTCTAAACATGCCCCTGGACTTAAAGGCTCTAAGCTGAACTTGTACAGTGATCCTAACGTGGCAGACAGCTATGATGGTAGACACTCCTGCTAAAGCTTCTAGTGGCATGGATTTTGGAAAGCTGGACAATTGTCTTTTTTTTTTTTTTTAAAGAAAATTAAACTCCCAAACTTTGGAATTGTACATAAGAGGGGTATAAACTAAACATTGACAGACAGTGAAGCCACTGACACTCCATCCAGAAGAGAATCCAAGGTGCTGCTTTAGAGGCTGCCATTTTCAGTACCCTTGTCTTTGCCACTTCACACAAACTTGGGCAAGAGTCAAGTAAAAGAAGACAGCGGCCAACCATCAACCTAATCATGTACCAGTTACAATGTTAGGTGCTGTTCGCCTGTTCTGTTACTGTTAAGGATATAAAAGGGGGTTGAGAAGGGGGGCGGGGGATATCAATTGCATTGTTGTGATGAATGGCTCAAAAATTGTGCATTTAACCTCCATTTCTTTTTGAGGTAGGCAGCGTGATCAACTTTTGATCCTTATAATTACATTAAATTCAGTTTCGTTGGCAAACAACAGAACCCATAAACATTTTCTTTCCAGTCTGAGGGGAAACCCCCCCATGATTACAAACTTTCTTGCAAATGTGGCAAAGCAAATGGCCACAAATTAAGAGGATGCAAGTGTGAGATATCTTAATTTTGAGTGAAAACAAGGCAATCAATGTCTAATATTAATAGAGGATCACTTCACCAATGTAGCCTACAATCACAAATATCTGGTTCAAGTTCAGTATTTCAGCCACATAACTAGGGGGACACAGGACAGAAGGAGATACAAGTTATTCTAAAATTCCTTAAAATTACTTAACATGTATTAGGTTTAAGAAGCTTAAAATATACCTCATGGCCTTTTCCTTCCCATTGCCCTTTCTCCTCCTATCCCCCACTGCCCCTTCCCCTTAAAAAAAAAAAAAAGAAAAAAAAAAGAAGTTTCTACTTTAACTTTTCAAGTATTTGACAGGATTTCAAGTATTTAGCAATGAAGGTCTAATTGGAAAGTGCCAGGTTCCTTTTTATTGCACTTTATCAATATTGTTAAGGGAGTGATGTAATTGTTTGGGGTTTGGTGAAGACATTCCATGTCACTTCAGTGTTAATACCAGGCTGGAGCCTTCCTTGTCTGCCTGCGTAAGCTAGATAAACACAGACCTGTGTGCTTTCTTCTCATCTCAGGATACTTACTCAGAGAGATCTTGGAACATATGCCTATTGTGAGCTAAACATTTCACATTTCATTTTATCCATGTGCCAGAAATCCATTCCTTGGATAAACACTTTACATACTGACACTTTCAAAGTCACTAAACACGATAAATAAAGAGAGAATACATCATTTCAAAACTGATTAAACATTTTCTCACTTGTGACAAATGAACAGCTAGACACTGTATGGAGTCCCTGGAGCAGACATTCCATTTTCTTTGTCTTTAATTTGTGTGGAAGATTAACTTTCCATTTCAGCCCTTCAATTGCACAACTGAGCTTTTCAGAAATACATATTGCTACATTGTCTCAATGACATTATTCAGTTTAGAAACATCTTTTTTTTTTTTAGATTGCTAGAGGGGCAGTTACCTAGAGTTTCTATATTTTTGCAGAAGTGTGATTCTTCTTTTTTAACACTCTATGCTACAGAAAAGAAGGGTCTGTATTTCTTGCTATCACATGGTAGACCATACAATGTACATAGGCTGAAATTAACCACTTCAAAAAGAAAAATCCAAGCACACTAATCACATTAATTTTGCTCCATCTAATCCATCACTTCTTCTTGCACTCCTTGCTTGTCTGTTCATCCCATGTGTTGCTGTTTTACCTATGATTAACAGAATGTAACTAATCCCTTATTTAGTTTGCCTAAGCTCTCCTCCTCCTCAAAAAAAAAAAAGCTTAACGTACAGGAATTATATTTTAAGATATTTAAATAAAATTATCCTAAATGTATTTAATTAAAAAAAGATTAGCATTCACAATCATAGAAAATGCTTTTATCCTGCAGAATTAAAGAATTCACCGGTGGAAATTTATAAAAAAAGAGAAAAATAAAAATCTCTTTTTCTTTGCCTAGTGAGTGGCAAGCACAAATCCAGTCTTAAATATAAAATCTATGAGATCTTGGGATCTCAGATATACCCTCGCTACAAAACATAAGGGTAACTAAGTCTAGATTATCCTTTTTAAGTACATGCATACAGGGGGCCTTAAGAACCACAATTTCCTTCCCTAACAATCCTTGTGGAGGCTGCTATGTAGGATCTAGATTCTGCATAGCCAATGGAGAGATTGGGTTAGTGGGAAAGGAGACACAAAGCCAAAGAAAGGACCAGAAGGATGGTCATACTGATGTTCTCCCCACAGCCAAAATGGACATTCAATGTAGCATTAGGGAGAGAGCTTTTAGAAGCTCTCTAAGGGAGTCATCTTGGAAAAGAAGCAGGGAGAGGAACCATCCTGAGACCACAGGAACCTGTCCAGTCTCTGGACGGATTCCAGACTCCCCAGCATCCTTGGGAATCGATCAGATCTGAACCCCCTTCTAAAGGGAGATGCAAATCACTTGAGTGAACAGGCTGATAGGGATCCAGGAAAAAAAAAAAAAATCTTTCCAGAGCTACCTACTCTGGATTTTACTGTGAGAGGGGATGAATTGAGTCACAAAAGGTTATCAAGCTTGAAGTTTAGCTTCTTGTGTGATTTCAGAAACAAATTGCCAAGGGTTAGGTAAGGTTAGGGTATGGAAATTCCCACTGCCTGCGCTCCACTGGGGCTCTGGCAGTGTCACTAACAGGCATGGCAGGGGAGAGGAGGGATCCACCCTGGAGGGAGCAGGGGTGCTCTTTGGCACCTACTGGTTTCAGCAACAATCAACTGATCATTGATTATCTGTTCCGTCCTATGACAGAAGAGAGGGCAGCCTGGCAGTGACAGGGATCCCGTGGGGGAGAAGGGATGCAAAGAGCAGCTCCCTGCTGTTCCCTGACTGGAGAGTTTATCTTTGAGGTGACTTTGTAGGTCTCCAGCTTGACGGATGAAACTCCTCTGTGGGTTCAAAGTACTACAAAGTACAGAGACACTTCAGTACTGTTACAAATGAATGCTTATTCATAGCCATAGACTCCTTCCTTGTTTTTAACAAGTGAAATAAAAGGGATAAGCTTTCTAGTGCTTCTTAAATGGGCTAATTCCAAGATCCCTTGCATCAACATAAACCTGGCATAATAAGTTAAAATTAAAAGATGTACTAGCCAAGTCTGCAAAAAGACATATTTAACCTCTACGCCTGCCCCTAAAAAGAAGTTCCCAATTATACCTATTAACACCATGCAAAAAGAGTAATAACCATGCCATAATAAAAAGAGGAAAACATTCATTGTCATCAGAGGATCTGGTGTACAAATGATGTTTTTTGTTTCTCCTCACCGCCCCCCCCCCATATGTATATTTATTTTGGTCCCTGACTTGCCTTTGTTGTGCCTGATAAAAATAATCCTTTGTCCAGTTAACACTGACTTCAGAGAATGCCACCTCCCTCCCCCCAAAAAGGAAACAACATAAGTTATGCAATATAGCAAATTGGGGAATTTTCCCAAGTTTGAAACCTGTCTCAGCTGCTCACATCTTTAGTGAAATGCAAGGTACTTAAGGTGTTTTGTTTTTATCACAAAAAATGTCTAAAGATTAAGTAAATTTCTTACAGTGGAAGCCACATACACATTCTTTAAACATATATATTTTAAAATCTCCATTCTTTATAAAGTAGCCATTTTACAAAATGCAGAAGTCAATATTTAATTAATAATGGATTGGAGGAGTGTATTGTGTTTCTATCAAATCACTCAAGATTTTGAGCAAAGCAACAGCTCACTCACAACCCACTGGTTGCTTCTTTTTCTTTCTTTTTCAAACGGAGCATGTCTGTTTTTTCAGGACGCGTACACAACTTTTCTAGTTATTCTAACGGTTTTTGCAAGCACACTGTATGCATAAATTGCTTTGATTTTCTATAGTATTGTTCAAAATAAAGCCAAGATCAAGTACATATCACTTAAGTTAATTGAATACATTCTTTTGTTAGCCAGAAAATGTTAATGTTAGCTTGAAATACAGTTTACAAAACACATTTTACAAATGACAAGTTTTATAGTGTTAGGTCATCTCACCTTTTATGTGCTTCTGCCAGTGACTTCTCTTCATCATCTTGGTCAATTTTAGCTGTAGAAAAGAAAGGAAAAGTGTTGGCTACAAGAGAAATATTTCACAAGTTCCTTAGGCCATAATGTTAATCAGTACAGATATTCAATATGTTATTGATTTTTTCATTTACATGCGACTATAGTCCTATGTATATCAGTGCTAAATTAAATGTGAATTAGAACATGCCCACATTTTATAAAGAATTCACTCAAAATTAATTTATAGACTTTTGCACAATTAACACAAATAACCAAAACACGCTCATAGAAATGGTGTATGGAAATAAGCCTTGGAATGCCCCTTGAAAGGCACAAATGTGAGGCTCTAATGGTCCACAAAAATATTTCAGTAACTGAGGAATGACCTCCATATCATGCCTCACCTACCAAATATTTTTTGTTTGGAAACTATAAGCAAAAGTCCCTACAAATATCTAACTGCTACAATAAGCCAATATGAAATATATCCCTAAGCAAACAGTAATGAACCAAATTACTGCATGTATAACATCCACTATTAATGCATAGATATTATGTGGTCTCATTCTCACAGTTATACTATCCCAGTCAAAGAGATCTCTCACTTTATGCTAACTGAGAATTCAAAACATTGAGCCGTATTTGCTAATCTTGTTAAAAGTGTGTTATTTTGATAGAAATACAACAACGACAATAGAATTATGATCAAGAGAAAATTTAGACTTTCATTACCACTTTATCTTATTTATACAGGAGCTTCGACACAGATGATCTTCAAAACCATAACACATTGTGGCTTACATTTTACCTCTCTGATGAACTGCTATATGCACTTGGGAACACAGATTAAATACATCCGTTTGTACAGGGCTAACAAAAAATCACCGTGGCAAACTAAAATGCCATCTTGAATCCTGTAAATTAATTTTGCTTACATCCATTCAAAGCATGAGTGCTGTGATCTTCAGATATATTTTCAAGATCTATTTCAAGGGTGTAAGAGGGTCCTAAGAGGCTGTGCACTGTCCTGAGATGCAGATGAATTCCAGTCATACTAAATCTCCACAAATTGGAAAAAGAGTGAAAAAAAATCTAAAACATATTCTCACTTTTCATTCAGTTTACCACTCCTCTGCTGCCCTCAAGGGTATTAAAGAATGTGTATTTAATAGTGCACTATATTATATGCACATTGCCTTTGAAAACTAACTTGTGCATCTAAACGGATGCTAAACTTATTGGGAAACTATCCACCACTATGCAACAGTGTCCAATAATAATCAGCTATACTGAACATAAAATGAGACCTAACCTAGTTTTATCCATCAGTAAGAAAGAATCATTAGCATTATTTTTTACTGTTGTCATCCACAGAACTCAAGCACTATACAATGATAGGAAAAAAGTGTCAAAGAAGAAGACGGGTTCACCTAAGTCCACATCATCTGCTAAAGCCAGGACTTTAGCCTATGTTCCGGCATCTTTTCCAGTGGCTCTCCGCATAAATATTATGCATCTGATCCTTGCTTCTATTTGTATTATTTTCTACTGTGAGTTAATGTCAGTGGGGCTATTTCTCACTGCTTACATTGTATCTAACAAACATTATATCTGGTAATTATTATTTGAAGTATCAAGCCATATTGCCCTGTTAAAATATATATATATTTAAAAGCAGCCACAAAAGAAACTGAGTGAAAGTTGGGTAAAATATTCTTAAGGAAACTCAAGAGCATGGGAAGCCTGTATGATTTCAGGTTTCATTACCAACTTGAAAGTCAGCCAGATTTTTCAAGAAGTTTTTGAGGGTTCACAGTTGCTTCTAGAGTGAACCTGGGCCCAGTGTTGAGCGAGCCTGGCTTGACTTACAGTTTATAAAAGCTTTACATGGCTTTGATGTGAAAGCTGGCAACTTTGACTGAGCTTCATTAACTTATTGTTATTATTAATATTATTATTTCAATCCTGGAACTCAAAATAACACTAGTTATGAAATCATGTAAAACAAGACTGAAGAAAATGGTTACAAAAACTCCTTGTGAAGCACATTTCCAATAGCCAACTCTAGGTGAGTATTTTCGTTAAGTATTACTATGTATAACCACTTAAAAGATAAACAATGTTGTTTCTGAGACTTTTAATTTGGACTCCCATAAGCTCCAACAAAGCACAACATTAAAACAGGTTAATGTTGTAGAGGCTTTGGACAGTGGTTATTAAATGTTTGCACTTTGTCTGAAAAAAAATCATAACATCATTCTGTTACTATTTCCAAGATTATTAGTCTGGCAAGATCATTCAGGCTGGTAGCAAAGGGTTTTTGACCCTTCCTTCTAACTCACAGTGGTTTATAACTCAATTATTTACCATACTAAATAGTGCAACCATTCCACAATTTACTTTTTGAACGTGCTTCAGCATATAATCCCATATAAATGTTCTCTATGGCTTAAAACATCTCCAAGCTGGAGTATTTTCTTTCCATTTTAAAAAAAAGATAGTTTTTCATTTCTGATTTGAAAAGCAAAATAGTTATTTATAACAGATACACAGAAGATACATTTTTAAATTATTATTTTAGACATTTTTGCTTTTTATGACTTCATTTAGAAAAGAAACCATTATGTAAAGATAATTATTCTGAGGATGTTTTAATGACACACATTCAAAAAACTACACTTTTAGGAGGAAAAAAATAATATATTTTTCCATGATAGACATTAGAATTATACAGCTAGATTACCTTCTTTTGCCAGACCATCAATTGGTGTAGAGAGTACCGTAGGAAAGGGCTGGCATAACAGAACTCTGCACTATAGCACTACTTTGAAATTATCCTATTTAATGAAAAGGGGCTGATGGTGGAGAATCTGGCAGTGAGAAAAGTAGCAAAGGAAATATTAGTTGGCCATTTGCAACCATGTTATGGCCTTTTACATTTCTTATGGGCTACAAAAGGGACATAATATAGATGAGGATCTGGCCAACAGTCTATCACCTCTCTTAACTTTGTACAGACATAGGTTAGGTACAGACATTCAGAAAGCCATAGGCAGAATCTTTCTAAGTTGTGTGGCTTTCTGTAGGCAGCATAGTTTGGATTGGTAACAAACAAAACACACATTTGCCATTTTGGTGGCAAATATTAGACTAGGTTCACCATTTTTAAACCAGTTTACGGTTACTTACACAAGTTATATTTTTCATGCAATAGAGCCCCTGAAAGTGCTCTACAGACCTGATTCAAAACATAGGGAGGGGGAAGGGAAGGGAATGTTGGTGCTCTCAAGAGGCCTAGGTGTGGGGTGGGGTGGGGTGGGGTAAGGGAGCCTCCCCTTGCCTCATATACCTGGCCTGCCTCCCCCCACGCCCCAGCCGGGCTAGCTGGGGGGGGGGGGGGGGGGGGGGACAGGGTCTAACGCGCCGGGGCGGGGGGGGGGGGGGGGGGGGGGGGGAGAGGAACAGGCTTTAGCCAGGTGAAGCCCAGCTGGCAGTTGCCTGCTGCTCCATCACTCCCTCCCCCCAACCCCTGCTGACAGCTCAGGAGCTGGTGGGGGTATGTCTGCAGGAATAGCTCCACCTGCTATCCATGGCTAGTGCATGCAGGCTCAAATGCCTCCAACCCAACAGGCAAATATCTGCTAGGGAGGGAGGAGGCTGGAGGCTCTCATGATGCTGTGTGTAAAGTGCTATGAGTTAGAGCAGGCTCCTAAACATTTTTGGCACCCTATGTGTGCCAAACCTCTGTCCTGTTACAGATATAGACCACTTTCTGATCACTTATACTGGTAAAAGTGTAATGTCAGTACATGGTCTTGTTTTAAAATTGTTAAATAACAAAAAAAAAATATGCAGTAACATGAAGAAAGATAACACACTAATGAAAGAAAGATAATGCTAAAATCCAGACTCTTTTATATGCACTTTATTTTACCTATTATACATATGCAATTTTCATACATTGTGGACATAATTCATATTTAAAGAAATCTGAACACTCATAGCATCAACCTTGATTTGAATGGATTTTTAGTATGTATCACACATGAATACAAAAAAAGAAGTAATGACTTTTTGTTGTTAACGTCATAATCAGCCATGATAGATTAAATGAAAGAATCAAGTTCGTTAATTTGAATTTAAAACAGTGCTTAGCACTCAGAAATGTGGCCAGCTTTTGTAACTGACTTGAGTGCCAATCTAGTCACCTAAAGTAAATACTGTGAGATCAAAATTAAATTTATGCACTTTCCCTTGCACAGCAGTATTACAGAAAATATTGACTGAGGTAACAGTTATTGAGGTAAGGACTTTATACAGCCTCATATGAAAGATTGTCAAGTACAGCTCAAACCCAGCTGAGAGGAGGCTGGTAAAAGGGAACATTGGCAGCAATACCTTACATTAGCTCCTGATCCAAAACGAATCATTATTAGTTGGTTCAAGTAGTAAGAAGTTCTTATATATACTGGATCAAACTGCTAGGGGAAGACATGCTCACATGTTTTAAATGTTACATATAAGCAGTTTAAAATTTCAATTTTGGTGCAATGCTTTCAAAAAGGTTTACTTACATTCTTAGTGTAGAAAAAGTAAATTGAAATAAAATATTTGTAATCAGACATTAAATACAACTGCAAAAGAAACCCCTCTAAGTCTCTTTGAATATAGCAACTGTAACAAAAATAAATTAAATTTAAAAAATCTCATGGCACAATCCATTTAACTGGTACCATAACTAGCACATGGTACATTTAATTAAACTAGAGAAGAGCTACACTTCAGTGTCTTTTCCCTAAAAATGGTAATAATAACCAGGAGAAGTAATTAGCCATGGTAGTCTAAAGTCAGACAGAAGGCAGGGTAGAGTTGTACCTTATAGACTAACTAAAGTCAGTGCAGTACCTATCCCTTAACAACCTCTACTAGATGAGACTCAAATCCTAAATGCAACTTAAAATTGTCCTTTTGTGGAGCTATTAAGGACAGGAATAATTGTGCTTTCTTCCTTTAGGTGGGGAACAACTCACACGATCCCAGAGTCTATGAAACTGTGGCAATAGGTCGTATCAAAAGGATAGATTAACAATGGTACAAAGGGAGCCAGAGGCAGATGAATTCCTAGTTCCCCTTCAGGTCTTTCTTCCCTAAAAAATTTTTAGAAATTGAGAATAGTACAGTAAGCATCAGTGCACTCATTAAAAGGAATTAAAAAGATAGCTTGAATTGATGAAATTGCCGCATACAGTTTTTGCAAATTCAGAAGTCCTCATCTGCCCAGGATGATGTCTGTCTGTAATTTCAAATGGCAAAAATATTAATCCAGCTTTCTTTTTTGGGGGCTGGTGACCTTTCATCATACTAAAAAACTATTCCGTATTTTGCAGAATCATCTTCTTTCTTTTCCAGCTTGGAATTGTTTTATTAATCCTCAAAGCTAAGCTACTGAAGAGTCTCCAAAAGTACAGTTGCACTCCTATAAAAGGATGCATCATTTCACTAAATGACAGTCTCTATAAATATTGCCTCTTATACATCAGTAGAGAACCTAGATTTATATGGCTGCTTTCATACTCTCAGTATCTCAAAGGATTTTGTATTCTTTCAATAGCTCACAGAACATTGAAAGAAAAAATATCCTTTAAAAATTCTTCATTGAAAGAAATAAAATGAATAATCCTTCCAAAACTGTTATGGGATTAAAATCAGTAGATTGTCACAGGATGGACTGCCTAGACCCAGTACACACTATACCTTGAATTTATCATTTACTCCCCTTTTGTATATTTCTATCATTGGAATCTCTATGACACCTCATGGCAGGCTATTTCATTGTTTAACTTCTCTCATCATCCAGACACATTTTTACTTTCATATACACATATTGTTGTCTTCCAAGCAAGGCATCACAAATGATCATCCCAGTGGAATTCATTTAAATTTGCATCAACTCCATCTTGCCAACAGGTATTCACCCAAGAAAATTACATTCTATGTCTTTATCCTAATGCTTTGCACTTCAAGTACCTTAAAGCCAAAATCCTGCAAAAAATTGTGTGTTCAACTAAGATCACCTGAGTAGTCATAGCGAAGTTACATGTTAAGAAAAGAAATGCAAAACTGTAGAACTCTTGGTTCAGATATTAGACCCTTTACGAGAAATTAATCTAAGAAATTGCTAAAAAATATATTTTTCTGCAAACTTTTGGGTGCACACATTCTTCTTCAGGCTCAGGGAAAATTAAAGATGGTAAAAAGTCCCCATAGGAAGAAAATAAACTTCATTCTTGCACAGAAGAAGCTGAAAGTGGAAGTCTGTTCTTTTGGGTGTGAGTTGCTCTTCGATGTGCAGATAAGGCAGGATTCCTTCCCTGGTGGTGCCAGATGACAGACAGACAGGGAGGTATAGAAATCTTTCTTGTTCACCAATCAAGTTTTAAATCCAAAATAGGTTAAAATTCAGCATCTTCCATGTTTCAGGGATATACAGTATAACCGCATAAATCCGGAGATTAAAAAAATCCAGAATTCTTGAAAGTCTGTTACCTTTTAAAACTACACTATGTTGGGGAGTAGCGGCAGCTATCCCAGAGCAGCAGAGGGGGAAGCTTGCACCTGGTGGCTGTTGCTGCCACCTACCACCCTGAGCTGCCACTCCATGTGCGGCCACTGCTCCCCTTCCCCCCTCCTCCCCGCACTGCATGACCAGCTGCCTTGAAACATGTTAAGAAAATGACATTTGTAATTTGCTAATAAGAGAGAATAGGAGGATCTTACAAAATGATAAAAAAATAAATAAAAAAAATCAGTAATTTAAGTATGTCCAGTCCACTTCTGGGTTCACCACTGAGCATGGGGGGGGGGGGGAGGGGGCAGTGCTCCTATGGGATGCTCCACCCACCCAGCATCAAGCATTCATGAGCTGCACCTGGTACTTCGAGGTATGTAGAAAAAACATTTAAAGTTTCATTACAGCCGAATCACTGATTCTCCAAATCAGCATCGAATCTTCAGATACAGATTAGCTTAATCGAATCAGGGACAATGATCCAAATCAACTAACCAAATCACTGTCCCTGATTCGGACCGAATCTGAAAAGAGCCCATTTTGCACACCCCTACTTTTTCCTATTCACATTTCAGTCCATCTAATAGTCTCCTACATTGCTCTTCATCAAATAAGTCTTTGTATTTAATTTAATATGCCACTTTTTAAAACGCCTGCAGAGAGATAGTGGGTTTTTTGTTTGTTTGTTTGTTTGATTTTTTTCACTAGAACCCTTTAGTTCTAGGCATTCTCCATACCCTTCCTTATATTTTTGGAGATATTTAATATTATTTATTTCATTTTATGTCTGTGCAAATAAGAGCTCTTGGCTATACCAATAGCAATATTTGCTGTTCCCACCTCTAGAAACTTTGCCAAAACTTTCAGGAGTAAAATTCTGTTCCCTTCTTTTTCTGTCCACTCCCCTAAATTAGGTGGAGTTTGCAAAATGGTTACTGAAATATTATCCACAGTAATTGTATTTGGGCATCTGGATAACACTCCATACCATACTTTCTAAGCACCTAACAATATTAAGGAAACAAGATCAAAATGGAGTACAGTGACAAGATAAAAGCAAAGCTCTTGAAAGAGCTCTTTTCTTGCCCTTCCCATTCATTCATTTTTCCTTCCCTGGCAGCACACGTTCAGCTGAACAATTTAGATTTTGTTGTTGTTGTTGCTCATTCTCCCTCTTTCTCTTTTTTTTTCCTTTTTATTATAACCTCAATCTGATCGGGAACAGGAGTGGTACTGGGCAACAATTAGGCAGTGATTATAGACGGAAAACAACAGAAGGAAGTGGGTTTTGCAGAAGAATTTAAAAGCAGTTAGTTGATCATTAATCTTCAGTTCATGACAGAAGCCAATATTTGGTGGCTTTGTGAAAAATATTAAGCCCTTATTGAAACTTGAAAATGCATCAACTCCAGCTATTCAGAAAGTTTTTGGATGAAAGAAAATCTATTCAACATCATTGAAACCTGGGACAATCTCACATGAACATCCATTGTACAAGACTGACTTACTATTTGGTTCAGATTCAGAAATGACTTTGGCTTCATGGCATTAAGAAAAGGTCTCTTGTAACAGCATTCAAACATCCATCTGAAACTCTTTGTTCCACCACAACTTTGTGTTATTGGACTGCATTACAATCTTGACCCAATGATTACTGGCTGTAGTCACTGTCTGGCCCCAAACCCTTTTGCAATTTAAGCTATTTCTGCTGAA
>NW_005842532.1:921217-944379 GCF_000455745.1 Alligator sinensis
GACTATGAGTAAGCAGAGGCACGAAACTGCCATCACTTCTGATCTCCTGCTCTCTCTTAAGGGAATATCACATCTTCTCAGGTAATTGAATACAGGAATGCACATGAGTAATCTCAGAAGGAACACAACAAAAACCCTTTCATCTACTTGCTTATGCTCTAAATCTTTTTGCCTTTTCCCAGTTTTATTTAAAATGTTAACTGCTATTTGTTTATAATTAGTTTTTTGCTCACTTTCAAGTGTAGCCAGCTTTTTGTTTTTTGACAGATACAGACCTTTACAATGTATCATTACAATTATTTATCATGGCCATTTTGAGAACTTCTATTTACACTGACCCGAGATCCAAGTACATTTGGAGGGTTTATAATTATTTCCTACTACGTTCATGGTAGGAGCGTTCTTCTAGAGAAGGACATGCTTATTGGGATTTCCATATCGCTCTAGATTTCTTGTGACACATTCACAGAAAGTTTTTGGATGAAAGAACAAAAATAGACATTTTCTGTCCATGAAATTCCAACCATGCCTTTTATATTCTAGATATTTAGTCTCCAAATACTAAAAGATAACATCTATCAGCAGTTTTAATATGTTGCCTAATTTACAATTGTGTTATTTCAGTTTGATACCAGTGAAATTTTACTCATATGAAAAGCTTATACACATTTGTCTTCATTTCATACACCTGCATTATTTTGGAACACAACTAAAAAAAGAAGGAACTAGACATTAATTTGATCTGACTTTCAGTTTATAAGCAAAATAAATGCAAGTATTGCTTAAGCCATCACCATAGCTGCACAGTAACTATTTTTACCTTAGATTGTCAAAACAACCAACCAACAATAGTCCTAACCATGACCAGTATTTTCCTTAAAGAACTAAATAGTTATATATTTTAATTGGAAAAGGTACTCCTGTAATCCAACTCATGCAATAACCTGGTAAACAGATAGATTTTTCATCACCCTCTGAAAGACTGTCACAGCCTGAGGAAAAAAAATCCAGAACCGGCCTTCTAACAAAAAATATGATGTCATCATCCCCAGCTTGGATGTATATATTCAGTAGGGCTGTGCAAAGCTTTGGGTGGTGATTTGATTCGGAGATTTGGCTCAATTTGGTGGCCAAACCTCTGAATGCAAATCGAATGGGGGGACCAATTAAAATATTTGAATTGATTTGAAGCTCTCTGAATCGAGTCAGAAAAGATTCAGAGTATTTTGATGATTCGGACAATCCCTGTTGGCTGCAGCAGGGAGCTGGAGCTGGACTCCATGCTGTTAAGTAGGGGGTGGGGAAGGGGAGGCCTGAGGGAGGAGGCGACCATGGGGGGACTCCTGCAAGGCCCCATCCCCTGCCCATTCCCCCAAACCCCCCATAGCTTCTCCGTGCACCCCAACTCCCTGTGCTTTAAAAAAAGCCCCCACTTACCAGGTGGTCCTGGGCATGGGGTGATCCCCATTTCTCCCCCCAGTGCCCAAGAAAAACCCTGGAACTCACTGCTCCTGCAGTGGCCTCAGGGCTTTGGGGACTAGTGCAGAGCCCATGTGGCGGGGGGAAGGGGGGATCACCCCCCCACCAGGAGAAATGGTGAGTGTGGGGGTTTTTTCAGGGTTTTTTTTCTTAAAGGGATGGAGCTGTGGCAGGAGGGGGCACCTGTGGGGGGCTGGGACAGTGGGGAAAAGTTGGGGGGCTCATGGCAGAGTCCCCCATGCAGCATGGGGCAGTGGGGATCACCTCCCCACCTGGTAGCACCTGGTGAGTTGGGGCTTTTTTTTTCCCCCCCCCGGGGGCGGGGGGGGGCGGGCCAGCCGTTGCCAGGCTGGGAGAGCAGGTGGGGGGTGGACCTGGCTGATTCAGTGATTCAGCGGCAGCCGAATCTCCAATTCAGGACAGTGATTTGAATCATCAAATCAAATCACTGTCCCTTGGAATCAGCCAAATCTGAATCTGAAGCAAATACTAGCCACTTTGCACAGGGCTGATATTCAGGCATTATTAGCTGGAGTGATGATAGCTAGGCAATAAATTCAAATGATGTGATATATTGTGTTTAATTTTCAGGTTTGTCCATCCTATTTTCACTTGTCCCACTACCTCATTTTCACTGCCACTAGTTCCAATGTCCTTATCCTCAGAGCAACTTCAGAAACAATAAGGGTCTGGTCCAGCTCAGGGTTTGTTCTTCTAAACAATGCAGACTGCAATAAATGACTGCAGGACAAAGCATGAATTACTAAGAGTCAGAAAAGTATCATATGAGGTTTATATAACTGAACTTATCCAAGAACTGTATAACAACACTAACAATAAATAAAAGGAATGCTGGTATTACTTGTCTCTGCAGTCCATGCACGGTATTTATAGAAATAGGCTTTTGTCTATGAAAGTTCATGTCTTTCTGAATGATTTAAGTCTCTAAGGGTACATGCACACATTTGTGTACCTAATCAACAATCATGTGGCTTACTTTAAACTGCATGATCACAGATCCAGTCCTGCTTGTGCAGATGTTGTTGGTGTTGGGAGCTGGACTAGGAACCCAATCTAAGGGCCTTGCTACACCTTACAATGTAAACTGAACACATGTTGATCAATGTTTGTGCTAGCTCGAGTTTGGAGCAGTCGCACTGCAGGCCAGCAGGGGCATGAAGGACTGAAGAGGTAAGAATCCCCCCATCCTGATCCATTCTGGGCTTCTACTCTGCTTCCCCTCCTTCCTGGTCCTAAGGCATTACTTACTTGTGGTTGTCCATGCTGTCTATCCCAGGTAGCAGGCAGGGAAGGGTTAACCTGCCACCAGGCTGCTGCTCTTCTAGTGCACACAGCAATAGTGGCAGCCAGTCAGGCAGTTTTACACTCCCTTGCCTGCTTCTTGGGACAGATAGCACAGGCAGCCACAAGTAAGTACGGGATGGGGGGTGGGGGGCATCAAGGAAGGATCTGGGATGCTGGGGGAAGGGGTGGGGGGAGACCGGGTCCAATCTAGGCCAGCAGGGGAGTAAAATGGGATTTCCATTTTTTGCCGGATCTAACTTCCCTGAACATCTGCACAGATTGTCACTTCAACCATTTGTATGTACCATAAGATGACCCCCTTCCCAGACTTCTGCCTGATTTCAGACTAACAAGTTAGCTCTCTCTGGCTTTACTGGAGAAGGTATATAAACATAAAGAGTGATATTCTAAAAAAGATTTCTAAAAGAGAATTTCAGCCAACTACATCAAAAACTGAATACACAATGGTGCTAGGTAACATGTAACACTACTTTTGGATTATCTATGTAATTTTCTTGTCATTTTGTCACTCACTTGTATTGATCTTTTCGAAACCCAGGCCAATAAAACCTCAGTAAACCAAATCCACAGTGTATGCAGATATTATATTTGTGCCACTAAGGATGCTTAAAAGAGATCTGATGCCCTCTCTGTGGAAAACTGAAGCTACCATTGCAAAGCATTGGCTTTTCATGCATTCTGAGGCAAGACAAATTCATTTTAAACAGTCTTAGTGGCATATACAGAATGTAATGTGCAATAAGATTACTATGTAGTAATGCAAACCAACTGAGGTGTAGACATATGATGTAAAGACAAGTTTATACAATACAGATGTAAACTATTTATTAGTATTACCACATCTAAGTGTCTGAGATTTTTAAAAAAATGACTTTCAACATTTAAAATAGAACCTTTAAAAGCTCTTTCAGTAATTGCAGTGGAAAGAGTACTAATAGGAAAATGTTAAACAATTCACATGTTTATTTCTGTTTTAAACACTCTGTTTTCTTACTCTATTCACTTTACATTACTCCTCCATATTCCTCCAACAATCATTTTTAAAAATGAGAAGCTGGAGTTTATGCTTTATTTATGTATTTATTTAGTTAGCAAATTGAGTATGTAAAACAGACATGGTCACTAATACTGCTAATAACACTGCCCATTTTACCTTGTTAATTTTTCCACTTTGGGGGTTGCCCAGAAACATGCTTTAGCATTTATTGTTGCAAGTAAGTATAGCACTATAATTTTTTGTCAGCAGTTGATGCAGACTACATATCCTTTCTGTCCCTTGTGCAATGAAGACAGAATTTGCAGGGAGTTTTGGGATTCATGGGGGGAAAATGTCTCTTGCATACAGAATGCGAAGTCTGCCACAACTCTAAGGAAAGTGCATAGGATACAGCTTGGTATTGGACAAAGTGACAGAGGGAATGGAAGGAACACAGTGGAATCATTAAAGATATGTCTAAGGTATGAATTAGATCCTATGGCCCACACCACAAAGGAAGAGTTTGTCTTTCAGCACCTAATTTTTAGAAAGCTTCATAGTTTATAGGCCACAACTGAGTTCCTTTTTGGAGAGTTAAAATCTGTGGCCCGTAAATCAAAGTTAAATGGAAGACTGAGGACTGAAATAAAAAGGCAGAGAGAAGATTAATGTTAAACATTTAAAATTAAAACTTTTAAATGTGTGCTGATGTGAACACACAACATGTTAACACTGGCATAAATTACACTCTGATGTAAGTTACATCAGTACATGGAACAAACAAAGTAGCTGCCTGCAGAAGGCATTATCCTTTTGCTTCACCACTATTTCAAGATGAAATTGTTGAGGGTAGCAAATACCCAACCTATATACTATTGTAACTTATTACCAATGGATCGTTTCTCCTGGCAGTTTGAGGAGAAAGTTTACCCCTATAAAAGAGCGACTCACATAGGTCTGTATATTGTACAAGTGCTCCACATTTACACTGTTATAAAATTGTTCACATGCCTGTATCACAGCTTACAACCCCATACCTGATTCGAGGAGTAGGAAAATATATTAAAAAATCCTGAGCCTGAAATGATTCAACCTTTGCAGGTTAATCTAACCTGGCTAGGCTGAACCAGTTTATAACTGTAAAGACCTCCCCTCTGGACTGAGAAAATGCAGGCACATGCCTGCAGTGGCTCAGGCTTGAAGCTGGAGGTGCTAGAGCAGCCCTCCCTTCCCTTCCACAATGCTAAGCTGAGGTGGGACGTGGCCAGGCCCCAGCAGGATGTACGGATTAGCCCAGGAGGGAATTGATAGCAGTGTTTATCACCCCATACTCAGTGTTTATTCCCCCATTAAGAAAGCAACAGAGGGACATTACCAGCTACCTGTTCATTCAGCACCAACCATAGCCAGCATGTGGTCTGCTAGCTAATACACAATCTCCTTCTCAGGAAGGCAGAGGGGAGGGGGGAATTCTTGCTTAGCAGGGAGTGGTGAGGGGGAGAGGAGGAGTAGCCTGCAAGTCTCTGGAGCTGCAGCCAAAGAACAGAAGGGAAGGGGTCAGCCCTGCTATGGAGCAGAGAGCCCCACCCAGCCCAGAGAGCATGCTGGGGGAGTCTGATTTATCTTAAACAAGCAAGGGGTCTGGGACAGACACTGCATAAGCCAGTTTGAGCCAAATCAGTTAAGTTTGATACTACATTCAACCAGGTTTATTTCAAACCAGTCTCAGCCATTTTCAAACTAGTTTATGTGCACTGAACATGATGTCTGTCCCTAGCCAAGGAAGCCCTTGGATGAGGACTTTTCTTATCTTTTTAAGGGGAAAAGTTTCATTTTTCTGATATTTTAAAACCTCTTTTCTAAAATAATTATTTCAACACAAGTATCATATTATCCTATTAAATGCATCATGGAAGTGACATGCAAATATCATTCAAACTTTGAAGTCAGATACTCTACAGTTAAGAAATGCCAGAGTTAAATTTAAATTTGCAACCCTAATTCAGGTGTCTGTACTTAGGCATCATGAGACTTGATGTTACAGAGAAAGTTTCTAGCAGAATCAGAAATAGATCTCAGCTTTGTTTGGATCCATGCCAGTGCCTTAATCATGAGGGAACATTCTTGTTCATTTGAAAGAACCCTGTACCTCAATTGCTATCCCTTCTCTAAGCTGCAAGAGGTCCTAAAGACCCAATACAGTCCATCATGTAATCATGAGCAACAGTAATCTTGATGTTTCCTAATTGTTACTAGATTGATTCTGCACACATAGTATTGTTTAAATCTATTTTTGCATGCAGTTTCATAATAATAAATAAAAAACAAAACAAGAAAACAAATAAAACCTGAAACCAAATTTGAACTACCGCCTAGGTCATCATCAGGGTTTGAAGTCACAATGGTTAGTTCCACAACACATATTTGTTGCGTGAGGTAAAAAAACAAGTAATGGCACTAGTATGTCACTACTCTCTTGCATATATGCCAGACCCTCAGGAGGTGAATGCAACAAACTTTGCCACTGACATACAACTATTTGTTTGTCTACAATGGAAATCTGGGAAGCAGAATTCCTAATTTCTATTCCAGTGGAAAGTGGTTACAATACTTCACTCAAACATGCAAATCGGCAGAATTCTTGTGCAAGGTCACAGACTGCAAGACAAGGGTATAAAATATTATGTTCCCAGCTCTACCTGTAAAGTCTTCATATTTGCTTGTCTTCTAAAGTTACCTCTTATAAGAAAGGCTACAAAAGTAATTCTGTTCCTGGCTCCTAAATTATCACTGCTTGCCAAATGGATGCTAATGAGGACATAGTTGGTTTTGCACTGAGGAGCTCCATGCCACACATTCCAATTAAAGCGCAAGTCCCTTATATATGAATCATTTTTGTGGACGGCCTGCCATTTTTATTGCATGAATCAGTTGAATGTGTAGCATGTTACCATTTGTTGAACAATTAACACAAGTGTGCAATGAATGTAACTTCTAATGGTCTGAGACTAGGAAGCATGCTCAGAGTAGCTGGAATATTCAAAGATTCTAGCAACAAACATGTAAACACTTCATTTCACTGCAGTTAACTCAGGTAATTACTTTGATTCTTTGGAGTAGATTTTTTTTCTTGTTTCATATAATTTAATTTTTTTCCCTGCAATACCTTGCTTGGAAACAGCTACCATGCCCTGCCCCCTCCCTTTTTTGTTTTTTTGGTTTTTGTTTGTTTGGGCTTTTTTTAACTGAAACTTTACAAAGAAATTAATCTTGTGGCACAGATGAATTATAGAAAAAAAAAATCAGGAGAAGGGGATAAAGTTGGGGAGAGGGAAAAAAAAGAAAACAGCATATATATAATTTCTGTAGGGTAGCCCTCAGGAAAAATCCTGAAGGGAGCAGGCTGACCAGCAGTGCCAGATTTAGGCTGAAGCTGCTTAAGCTATAGTTTAGGACCTCACAACATGAGGGGCCTCTAAATAAAAAAAAAACAAACCTGGATGTTTTCATTCTAATATGATGAAAATATAAATATATATGGCTCCACAATAATTATTCATATTGAGTTCATAAATGTGTGCAGAAATAATAATTCATCTTAAAATTTAATGAAAATCCATTTTCATGGATTTCATAGAATATTTTTATTGCATGGGGCCTCTTAAATGGGACATATTTTAGGGCCTCAGCATGTCATAATACAGCACTGCTGGCCAGCCTCATTTCTCAGGCAGATATAGATCTGTAGGAAGCAGACAGGTTCAGGGAGAATATCCTCAGTCAAGAGAGAAAAGGACACAACCAACATACTTTTGTTAATGAGCATTATTTCCAAGAAATAAAATCAAAGCCCTCAGAACAGGGACTGGAAAACAGGGCCTAGAGCAGTGGTTCTCAAACTTTTTAGACTCCTGGCACCCCTTGATAAATTTGTAGCACCACTTGATCAATCTGAGGTACCCCTTAGAAAATCCCATGACTTAGTTTTCACTTTTTTTTCTTTTCTTTTTTTTTTGACTACAGAAAAACAGTAGAGCAATTCTCCCAATGCAAAGACCTTAGAAAGACCACAGCAGGTCAGAAGGCTTTTAACACTATGGATTCCTATTTGAAGTCTCTGGGTTTATCTTGTGAATCATGTTTGTACATCTTAACAATGTTAATATTGCATGGCACCCTTGAAAGGATCTCAAGTCACCCCAAGGTGTTGCAACACCCTGTTTGAGAATCAGTGGTCTAGAGTTTTTTTTGATGCATGTGATAAATAAGTTCACTGGCTGTCAAGGTACTTGCCTAACATGTTCTGTTTTAATCTCAGTTTTTCTCCTGGTGCTACCTACCTTTATAATATATTATCAGATTTGCCTGTATACTGATACGTGTATTAGTGGAGTGCTGCAGTAAAGCAAGTCATTAAAACTTAAGTTTGGCAGGATTCTGAACCCTAATCTTTCCTACTTCTGGGGAGCCTCACAACTTATTCTTCATAATAGTCTTCTCTTCCTACATAGTTAGTAAAATTTAACTGGGTAGGTTACAATAGAATCATAGAATCATATAAAATGATGGTTCGAAGGGAACTCAGGAAGTCATCTAGTTCAACCCCCTCAAAGCAGGGGGTTCAAAGCAGGACCATCCCCAAGTAGATCATTCCACCCATGGCTTTGTGTAGCTGGATCTTAAAAACCTCCAAGGATGGAAATTCTAGTGCTTCGCTACCCTCCTCATGAGAAATTTTCTTCCCAGTATACAACCTAAACTTCCTTTGCTGCAACTTAAGACCATTGCAACTTGTTCTGTCACCTGCCACCATTTAGAAGAGTCTATCTCCATTCTCTTTGGATCCACTATTAAGGTAATTGAAGGCTACTATTAAATCCCACCCCATGAGTCTTCACTTCTCCAGACTAAATAAACCCAGTTCCTGCAGCCTTTCCTACATTCTCACTGCCATCCTCTGTAATGTCTCTAATTTGTCTACAATAGTTTAATTCAAAATTACAACCATGTAAAACTTGTAGCTTTTCCTATAAAACAGTCCTTATCTAACTCCTTGCCAGAAATATTTAACTAGATGTCCAATTCTTTTCACCTTCTGGAAGACTATTGTTTTCCTTTTCAACTTTGATTTACCAGTGTTGAGAATAAGTGTAGTCAGAATATTCTGTATGTGCTTAGCTAGTTTCAACTAGTCGATCCCTTTATGCACAAAAGTTATCTTCTCTGAAAGGCATCATGTAAACATTTCAAGTTATTCAACCCTACCAAAAACAAAGTTTTTCATACATAAAAGTTTAAAACATTCTTACTTGGAGAAACTGAACTTCAAATAAACTTAAAAACTTGATTTCACTTTGCCTATAACACATATTATATAAACACAAATTCCCCAAAGGTGCCAAGAATTGTCCCTCTGTTTTTTTAAATGATCGTGTGTGCAGTCTAGCTGAAAAGACTCATCGATTATGTCTACATAAACAACAAAATCCCTTAGAAAAAATATCTAGATCAAAAGCCCTGTCAAACACTGAACAGGAAAGAGAAATCCTGCTTTAAACATGGCCTCTTTCAAGTCTGAATTCAATCCCACAAAGTAAAAACAAAGGATTTCATAATGAAAGGTATTTTAAATGTCTTTATATTGGAACTTCACCAAAGAATTTTTTTCCTTCTATATGTTAAAGCTTTATTTTTCATATATATTCTTTTTTATATTGGGATAGGATTCCAGAGAGTGGGCTTTGCACATTAAAGGAAATGTAGAACAATTTATTCAGAATAAATCTAAGTTCATAGTGGCCAACTGCAATAATTTCCATTAAATATAAAAGATAATTTTAATTTTTCTTCAGTAGTAAGGGTATGGGGTTTCTTTTTCTATCAAAGATCATGCAATTCCCAATAAAAACATTCTAATAGTAGAACAGAACTTCAGGGTTCAGATCTTTCTGTACCTCCTTTTCTCTTTTTTTCAAAACACAAGACCAAGGCAGGCACTTGCACTGCAGAATTAACTGTCAGTAAAAAGAAATCAGATTCTGTACATCAGATCTATGTAATTATCCAATAGAATTCACATTCAAGAACCACAGCTAAATTTAAAGAGGAAACCAGGTATGCTTGAAGGCAGTGAAAGTATTTCAGGAGGGTTATTCCTAGCTTACACTAGTATAAACGAATTAGACTTCATGCGTTCAATTTATCAAACTCCTTTTAAGACAAATGTATAAAAGAGCTATTAGAACTTGAGGAGTAACAACATTTACCTCAAAACGAGATGTGACAAAATGGCAACAGAGAGCCACTTTCCCCATTAACGCTTATATATAATTAAAAGCTCCATATAAAAAAAACAAACAAAAATCCCAAAAAACAAAGTAATCATATAAATCACATGACTGGCATTCAGATTAGAACTTATGCTCTTTGGTTTCAAGGCAGATTTTACAGAGTATTTCAGAACTATTATTTCATAATTGAAACACGATTAGACTTTTGGGATTGACCCTTGTAATTATAGGAGGTCAACTGATCAAATGGTGCTTTGGCAATTGGGGTACAAATCTAAATTGCTAAATAAGTATATACAATGAAACATTAAGTCATAAAACACAAACCAATGCATACCGGTGTATTCATTTGGAACATGACATAAAACTCTATCATCGTTATGTGAATTTAAAGTACAACCATTTTTCCTTTGAATGTATCTTTCTAAAGGAGGAGATAAAAGTAGGTATCCAGGACCATGTTATTTGCCTTTGATAATCTATTTAGGAATTAAAAATATGTAGGTACTCTGTCTGAATCACTAGAATTAAATACTAGGCACACAGCAGTTCATCAGTGATGATTTCCAGATGTAATGATTGGTAACACAAGTCTAGAATGAAGGGTTACAACTACTATGAGTAAGTAGTAGAAATGGACTTCTCATGTCACTTTTTATCTGATCAAAATGCAATATTTTCACCTTCTATAATGGTCTACTGTAACTAAAAACTAGGGCGGAGAACAAGGGCAGCCTGAATCTTGTAGAGCGATGGCCACAAAAAAAGTTTTACCTTCCAAAAAGAATTCTGAGTTGCATAGGAACATAATCAACACATGTGCTGAATGGACCACTGGTTGACAGAACATCATTTCTGAGAAGTATTCTCGACAGATATTAGTGACAGAGTTTCTTTGCACATCAGCTTATCAATGAAAACTATCCCACCTACTGTAGAATCCCAAGAGAAACACCTCTTCCTGTCTTTTGTGCTTCCTTCTTCATGTTCAAATTATCAGGTCAGCACAGATGCATTTAATTTATATCTCCCTGCAGCACTTTTCATTAACCTGTCCCCAAAAGTTCATGCAGATTTGCCTTTTTTTTTGTTTGCAAACTTAGGAGTACTTTTCCTATGCATGCACCGCATTTTTGGCATGTACAAAACAATCATCGCTTTGGAAACAAGTCAGTTACAGAGATCCAGCTTAAAAAAAAGTTCAGGAAACAATGATTGTGAAATTGTTTTCTACTGGAGTTGTGAACTTATCATAAGGTCACACACTTGTGCCAATAGCATTTATCTTTGCTGTCACGCAAAAAGAATGACTCACCTACAATACAGCGCAGTCTTCCTGCAAATCTTTTTAGAACTGTGGCATCTGATTAAACTAATCCACATCATCTATGATGCCAAAATAAACAATCTCCTTACTAACAATATATAAACACTGTTCCTACAACTTCCCTTTGAAATGTCATGAAAAAGTTAAATGATGTTTCATTATTTACCTTGACTAATGAATTGCTCCATGTTGTCTTTGAAAGGCTGGAGGTGCTCTTCTAGTGAGAGCTGATAAACTTTTGCTGCTTCTGTCTCACATACTGAAATAAAAAAAAAAAAACAGATTAGAGATGTACTTTATATTGACACTGTGACAGAGACATTCATATTGCAGTGAAGAGACATTAGCTTATGTTAGCATAAAGCCAAAAATATTTACTGTTCTATGCTCATAAATATATTAAAATACAAATATTCTGATACATTCTTCTCTGAGAGCAGTTCTATTCAATTATATTCTATTGTTTTTGAATAAATTACAGACAGAACAGTTGGTCCCCAAAGTAATAGCAGGTTTGCAAATGCACTAATAAGAATATTGAAAAAGATAGATATAATGGAGTAATGAGTAGAAGGTGACTACAAAATTGGCAAATGCATGCATGGCGTATTTACAAAAAAATTAATTCTTGGCTGAATTTGGGGATGCTGAAGATGTTTGGTCTTATTTAAAACCAAGGTTTTCAGTCTCTAATCAGGTGCAACTTCTTGGACCAGTTCAGTTTTTCATTACATTTTTTGGATTACCGGAAGGCGAAGCAAAATGAAACTCAAGATGCAAAAACCATGCAAACCAGTGAAATGAAATTCCATGGAACAAGTGTTGTACAGCCATGTGCCTGATGTGCATATTCCTCCTTAACTAAGGGTACTTGCTGGAGCCTTTTGTCTTTTCACTAGCCTTTTGAATGATTCAAGAGCAACCATGTAAGAGAGAATCTGCCATTAGCACAATGGCTGTGATGAAGCTTCAGGGTATACAAGGTCAGTCTTAAAATAGTCTGAATCTTGTAGAGTTACAGACTAGTACATAAAAGATAGAAACCAGTGAAGTAATGCAGGCTGGCAAATGATGAGCTGACATCATTAACATATTTAAACAAATTGCCCAGGCTTTAAAATGCCATGAACCAAGCAAACTGAGTTTTTGGACAATGACTAACCAGCCACTATTCAGAGACAACGATAAGCTTTGGTTTCTATTCAAGGAGGAAGGGAATCTTTTTAAAAAATACTGCTTCTATCTAAAAATAAAATCAATATTAAGCACTATTATTTCAGAAGGTGTTTGCATGGTCAAGGTCATCAACTAATTCAAACATTGGAGATAATTTTAATGCTAGAATGAGCTTATTGGTGTATGCCTTACTAAAGTAACTTTAATACATGTGTTTCAAAGTCTAGCATGCACAAGGAGTGAATGTGGTATGCTTCACTTCAGCACTCCCTAGGATCTTCCCTTGAGAGAGTGAACAGGCTCTCAGGTTTGTTTATTTACCTTAAAGTATATTTGAAAACATAAATGCTAGCAGGCTTTTAGGGGGGGGAAATGAACATATGGTGTGTGCTATTTAATTGAAAGCACTAGTTAAATAGTTGTGAAGCAATTTATTTTAAGAGAAGTATTATATACCTGTGCACTTAGGTGGGCAGGCTCAGAAAAATGTGCTTATATGCAAAGTCAAACATGAGAATGGAATTACTACATCATATGTTGCTTTCCTGAAGTTTACAGAATCAGTTCATTTATTCACCAAATAAGAATTGCTGTAGGCAATTCCTACTGCTTCCTCCCTACTTTGACTGTATTATTAGATTATGCCAAGAATGTAAACTTTGTACCTCAAGAAAAGAAAGGTGAATCACCTACATGAATCCTTTCCAGAAATGGTCTCATACACTTAACAAAAAACTCTTCATCCTAAAAGCTCTCAAAGAACTTCACAAACTAGCCCCTTTAGTGGAATATGAGCACCAGTCACCAGCGTGTTATAACACCACACAAGACTCTAGAACAAGAATTGAAGGCGAACATTCAAACCAAATTAAATTAGATAATTTAGCACTTCTGAACCAGTTATGTGAAATGATTATTAAAAAGGTCCCCCATTCAGAAATAAATGACAAAATAGCTAAAAAGAACACTGTGCTCTGCCACATGCCACCATAACCATTCAGTAAGATCATGTTAGTTCTATGTCTCATTCCAAACTGTGGATTACACATCCTTCACAAAAGTCAAACTTTTTTTTTTTTAATTTACTGGTTGCAACTCAGATGACCTCCTGATATCTCAGTTAATTTAAAAGAGGATAAGCATGGATCCTCTGAGGATAAGTACCCAAAAGAGATCTTATCCTAAACCTATGCCAATAGCCTACAGCAGTCTTCCTTCAAAGTCTTTCAGGAAATGCAAAGATATACCATCTCTCATATTTGCTTTGGAAAAGGAAAAACAGATCTAATATTGTCATAATGAATGCCTTAATCTGTCTTCCTTTGTAGTATGCTTTAGAGTCAAGAAAGGTATCCTATGACTAGTGAGTTTTGGTTTTGTTTGGGGTTTTTTTAAAGCTGTCTCTGTCTCTACAATCCTTTTCTTTATGTGAAAGATCTAAAATTAGAAATGAATGATCTTTATAAGAGTCAAAGTTCAGGTTTGATTTAGCCAGGAAGCAAAACCTTCCTGAGTGGGAAAACTGAACTAGAAATTCAAGACCTAAAGAACTTTTTGGTATTACCATAGCTAGGTAAAAAAAAAATACCTTCAGAAAAAACTTCCACTATTCAGCCCCTCACTTTTTAATTCACAATGAAAAGAAGCTTATGGCTTGATCTTGCCCAGCATCTCTGTTGTGTGACTAAATTTGATAAAGAACTGATAAGCAGCCAAGAGATCAAAAGGAATGCTAATTCTGGGTGTGAAACAAGTGCTCAAACAACCCAACTCAGATTATGCAGATGACTTCGAGGTACCTAAACCTGAGTTGGGTTCTGCTGCATGCAGGCATTCATGTAGGGAGGTAGCTGAAGGTAAGTTGGTGGGGGGAAGGTGGGAAAGGGAGGGACTGACAGGATCAGGGGGCTGGTTGGTCTGGGGAGAGCTGGTGGGTTCCATTGCGGGGGGGTAGTTACAGGGTTAAAATAGCACAGTCCCAGGGCTGGAACAAGTGGTTGGACTTTCCCAGCCCCAGGCCTGTGTTGTGTATATGTGAAGGCAGGGTTAACTCATTTTAGATTTGGGTAAAGACTGATCTATAGTTAGTTCACTTCCTAAGGATAGTAGTAATGCATAGAGGGTGCACATGCACCCCATGAGAGCACTGCGTACCCCTGACAGCCAGCGTTCCCAGGTTGGGGGGCAGGCGAGAGTGCTGGTGCCCCCCATGAGAGCACTGCGTACCCCTGACAGCCAGCGTTCCCAGGTTGGGGGGCAGGCGAGAGTGCTGGTGCCCCCCATGAGAGCTCCGGCTGGGGAGTGAGCCAGGAGAAGCGGTCCCCTCATGGCCGATCCCGCCCTCATGGCCTGCAGGATTGGCTGTGGGGGGAGCCCCCAGTTGCTGACTGTCCAGTCATGGGGGGCAAGTGCCCCCCTGACTCAGGAGGCACCAGTCATCCTAGTCTGAGGATGAACTAACTTGAATTGGGTTCGCCATTTTTGGGGGCGATTTTAATTTTGTGAATGGCTGCATGAAGAGACATTTAAACTGATTTAAATGTAATGCTTGCATATATCCCCCGAGTGCTTGAATGTTACTACATATCCATTCTACTATCAGCAACAGGACCTAAGAAAGCCTTTCCCAACACAAGGAAGATCAAGCTGAAGCCTAGAACTACATGAGCTGTATCCACCCACAACAATTTTTTTTTTTAAATACTATGCACTTACACATAAAGGAACAGGTTCACAGTCATACTATTATTTGGAATGGAGAACTGTAAGTAGCCCTTCTCCTTACAGTCCGTCTACTGATGATGTCTGTTCACACTGATGCTGAAGAGGAACAACCATGTGCATTGAGAATGGTTTGGACTGCACTGAGAATGGTTTGGACTACTGAGGATATCTACATATCCAAACTTCAATAGGAAAGTATGCATTTCAAATCAAATTCAGTCCTAAAGTGAATTCAGTTCAGGTTAATGTTTTAGTTTTGACAAACTGAACTCACCCGTTCCTAACAAAAGCTGCAAGCCATGTGCAGGCCATTCAAAGACAATGGAAAATATAGAAAAAAGTGTTTTACTAGTTATAGAAAATACAGTCCCTGACATAAAAATCACTTATTTTAAAAAGCAATGAGAGGCATGCTTATATTATTGCTTGTGTAATGGCAGTATCATCACCTGCCAATTTAAAAAAAAACAAAACAATTTGGTGGATATCTTTTAGGTAACAGAAATAACATGTTGGTAGCTTCTGGCAGTCTCCAGTGCCTCAGATTAATGTGAGTTACTGTTTAGAATCACGGACTACCTAAACAGCACTGTTAGACATAATGCTCATCTGTCATGTTCTATAATGTTTCACTGGAGTCTAAAAACCTCCGTCTTGCTGAGCTGTTATGACTCTTCAGCATGATTAAAGGAAGCAGAGTGCTGAACATATGATAGGAGTACAAAAATTAGGGACAGTTATCAGTATTGCTGCTTGCCCATATTTCTGAGTGAATGAGTAAAACACTGCATAACTGTGTCTGACTTTAATACTTCTTTATAAATTTCTTAGCAATACAAGTAAAGTATATGAGCTGCATGCGTGCATGCATGTATGCAATACATGTAATACATGATATAAGAATGCAAACTGTTTGTTATACACCTGGTAAAAAACTAATTTTAGCCCAGTGACGGTCCTGTGGGTGGGAACAATGCAGCCATGGGGCTGTGCTGCCAACACATATATGCTTCTGTGAAGCTAAGTTAATCTAATTTTGATCTAAGTTAGTGGACCTACTTAGGTCCACTAACTTAGATGAGGTGTGCCATTTTGGGGTGATTTTATGCCCTCTGTATGCCTCTACAATTAGGCCTGTAAATTTAGATCAGCCTAGCCTAACCCTGATAAGGTTGATCTAAATGTAATGCCTGTACATATCCACAGGCAACATATATAAAAATGAATAAAAAAGGTTCAATTTTGTGGGTACAAGCAACACAGATGGGGTCACATACCACTGAAACTGATAGCCTCAAAAGGTCAGCTCAGAGGCAGCTAAGGAATGAATAGAATCACAACATGAATTATGTTCTCATTTATCAGGTAGGCTTTACCAGGGGTGGATCTAGATGGGGTATGGCAGCCTGGTTACAACCCCCTTTAGCTACACTGCACATGAGCTCTCAATGCTGGTCAGGCCAGATTCCCTGCTTTCATGCAGCTCTAGAGACCAGCCACTGCTGCTTGGCCTCTCCTTTCCCTGCTGCTGAATTCAGTGGAGTGGGGGGGAGAAGTAGGTGAAGAATGAACAGCAGTAGTCCCAATCTCCCATCTCCCACTCCCACCAGGGCTCCAGAGCCAGGTGAAAGCAGGGACTCTGGCGAGATTTGCAGAAATCAGTTGCTGAGCTCAGAATTCACTGCTCACATGGAGCTCCAGTGGAAGCCTAACACTGATCAGGCAGTGCGTTCAGAGCTCATTATGCATGCGCAGCACAGCAAAAATATGGGGGTGTACCCTCCCTGGACTCCCTACTAGGTATTGCCATTTCTAATTTCTAAGAATCTAGATAAAGGAATAAATAATAAAGAATGACATATATGCAGCTTCGTGAGCCAACAGATTTGAAAAGCTGTTGGTCTGGCATCATACCACTGGCACTTTATAAGTATTATAGACTAAGAAGGTCAGAATCTGAAAGGAAGGGGGAAGAACTTATAGTGATTGAATAAACAAGAAAATTACAATACTGAAGATCAATGCTTCATCTAATTTTGTATGTTGCCTCATGTGCTTCAAAGAACTGCATACAAACATCATACTGTATGATGATACTTCTTCTTAACCTCCAGGCAATTTGTATTAGAAGCATAATGATTATTAATGCCCCTTCATATAAGCATCTCTCTCATTGAACTCTAATGCTTGTCTAAATATTAAGTTTCCTGGGCAATTCATTAAGTATTCTATGTATACTACCATGTGTGAGAGATTAGAACACTTAAAAGCAATAAAGGACATATATAAACAAATGTTCATAGGAAGTTCATAGGAAAGTAGAGTTAGAAGGGACCTCACAAGGTCATCTAGTCCAGCCTCCTGCTCAAGACAGGACCATTCTCGACTAAACCAGCTCATCTAGCCTGCTCTTGCAAATTTCCAAGGATGGAGATTCCAGAACTTCTTTGTTTTAATGATTAACTGCCCCCATAGTGAAAAGATTCTCTCTAATTTCCAGCCTAAATAGCCTCGCCTGCAGTTTGAAGCCATTACTCTGTCGTGATTTCTACAGTCACAGAAAATAGTCTATTTCCATACTCTTTATAATCACTGTTCAGGTATGTGAAGACTGGTATCAAATCTTCCTTAAGTTTTCTCTTAGCCAGACTACATAACCTAGGTCTTTCAGTCCTTCCTCAGAAGTTATGTTTCCCAGATGTCTAATCATGTTTTGCCTTCTGCTATACTCTTTCCAATTTACCCATTAAATTCTTAAAGTGTGAGGCCCCAAACTGGACACAGTGCTCCAGGTGAGGCCTCACAGTTCCAAATAGAATGGAAGAACCACTTTCCTTAATTTGGAAGCGACACTCTTGTCAACAACTCAGTATGCTGTTGGCTTTTTTTTGCAATTAGAACACAATGTTGGCTCATATACTGCTTATTCATATACACTGTAACCCACAGGTCTTCTCTCCAGTAGTGCCACCTAATCAATCGTTTCCCAGTTCATATCGCCCACTGTGATTCCAGTGCATGCAATTATTCTATCCCAGTTGCAGGACTTTGGACTTGCCCATGTTGAATTTCAACTGGCTGACTTCAGACAATTTCTCCAGTCTACTGGCCCTACCCACCAGAGTATCGATAACTCCACCCAACTTGGTGTCATCTGCAAATTTGCTAAGTGTGCATGCAATCCCATCCTCCAAATCATTAATGAACAGTTAAACAGTATTGGACTCAGAAAAGACCCCTTGGGAGCCCTACTTGATACCTCCTCCCAACTAGACATTGAGCCATTGATGGCTGCTTTTTGAGCATGAGGATCTAGCTAGTTATGTATTCACTTTATAGTATTCCATCTAGTCTGTATTTCCTTAACTTATTAATGGGAGACAGTGTCAAAAGCCTTCCTGAAATCAAGATATTTTTCCCCCATCCACAGAGCCAGTCACCTTATCATAGAAAGAAGTCATAGACCTGACTATAGGAGGAAAAGTCATAAAGTAAATGAAAAGAACTCTACCTCACTTTTATGGCAGGGTAAGATCATGCTCTCAGGCATTCTCTCTATTAACAGCTTTTAATTAGAAGACATTTCAAGAGAAGTACTTCAGTGTAACTGTTTATTTAAGCAGCCCTAATAATACTTACCCTATATTTTTTAAATGGTCTGAATCAGCATCAGAATATATTTCATAACTTATTTTGTAGAAGGTAAGTGGTATCAGCGTACTTTGCAGTTTCATTAATTTTAAAATATCCAAAAATATGTTTCCTTGCCTTTGGGCACCTAAAGTAAGTATTCATACCCACACCAATTTTGTAATTAGCTATTGAATTAGTTTACTTTATTTACCAGTGACTGGACTGTTATTCTCAGAATGCCTAATATACTAATTTTCATCTAAAAAGACCTCTATATGTTTAAATGCTCTATACACATTTACAAATGAGTTTGTGTTAGAGCCAGGAATAGAACAACAACTTAGACTAGTTATAGCTTGACCTGAAAATAATTTAAAATTTCTCTATAAGGACAAAAACAAAATTACTTCCCAAGGTCAATGCCTACAGGACAGTAATTGCAAAAAAACAAAACCAGAATAAGCAGAATCTGTGAAACATTACAGAGCATGACAGAATCCTAACGGTTAGGGTATTTTCCTGGGATGAGAGAGTTTTGGGAGATGGTTCCTTGGCCCAGGACTATTTCTGTTGCCTAGGGAAGTCCTTGAATCTTCGTCACTGGAGATTTTTAAAAGTAGGTCAGGTGAACCAATCATTCCTAAATGATAATTAGGTAAACATTATGTTAATTTGGGGTGTGGGGATGGATTGAGTGATCTATTAAAGTCCCATCCATTCCCATTTCTCCATTTCCCAGAATGAAAGAAAATTGGCAATTCAAGTACTATTTAACCTGGGTGCGTATGTAATGCAAGCACAAACTGAAATGCACGCAGATTTCAATGGGCATCTCTATTTCACTTGCTGTGCAATGCTTGGCAAATTCACCAAGAATGACCCTTCATTTCCTCTACCATCAACTGGAGAAAGGCATCATGCACTGTAGAGAGAGGTGTAGGTCACATCAGGAAGAAAATGAGGTAGATTTGTACCTTATTATAGAATCATATCACATTAGGGTTGGAAAGTACCTCAGGAGGTCATCTAGTCCAACCCTCTGCTCAAAGCAGGACCATCCCCAACTCGATCATCCAAGCCATTTTATAAACTGATGAAATCAGGGATTTCAAAAGCATAAGCTTTTGTGAGCCTGGAGGCTGTTGTCAGAAATCAGTGGTGCTCTTGAAAATTTATGCAATATTAGGTGAAAACCTGTTTTCACAAATATTTACCTATCTATCTATCTGGGAAGATCAGGTGTAATTAACATTGTAATTTAATGCCAACCAATCGCACACAGCCGGTATGTGTTATATATATTACACACACATTCCAGCAGCACTGGTTGTATGTGATACTTGGCATTACATTTGCTTAAGTGACTCATAATGAATAAAAAAATGTCCAGATTATCTTTTTAATACAACAACAAATGGATCACACAAAATAAATTAAAAACTTACAAAGCAAATATTAAAAATCCCAATATAGATACACATTATATTGTTCCTAGGTGATGAATAAGCTGCAAACCAGCTTCCCTGAGAACAGCTTGTATTCTGAGTCAATAAAAGGGAAACAAACAAATAGCTGCCCCTGGATACCCCAACCCTATTTCAAGATTATTGAAATAGGTAAGATTATTCAGTGAGATCTTATCTAAATTAGTGCGGACTGAATCCACATTTTCTGAATGGATCCACTGTCTCCAACCTAGGTATAGCACAATATTTACTCCCATTGACCACCCAACATGACTGCCAGCGAATACCATTTCCTCACTGACAATGTACGGATTTTCCCAGATGGACACATTTTGAAAAATTCCTTCCTATAATACAAGGGGGTTACACTCCTTCCTTTTCTTCCCAGCATAACTGGTTGGAACCAAGGTGATTATCTACTGGAATGCAACCCTTTGCATTAGTAACTAATTATTTGCTAATTCTTTACTAAATGACAAATTCCAAAGAATTATCATAGTTGAAAACTCAGGACTATTAGCATGAATATATACAAAATTGCTCTGAAACATGGAAAGTTTCAGTCCTCTTCATCATGAGTCATTCTACTGTGTCAGGGTAGCATATAAAATATGGAAATAAAATTAACTATTTTCTTAAGTATACATCAGCATTTTTCTTCAGGTTTCACACCAGATGCAATGCAACTACAATTTTAGTTACTTCTGTAACTCTGCTTAAGCCACAACATACTTTCAAATGAACTAGAAACTAGAATTTTAGCTACTAAGTCAGAATTATTACTTAAGTATTTGAAAATTGTACCGTGTATATTGCAAGTACTATTATGATTGTGTATGATGGGATTTGAGTATGTAATAATAATTAAAAAACCCATATATTACTAAGTTACTTAGCAAAGAACATGAAAAGTATCCATATTTTAGACCAGATCCTCACCCTCTCTGTGTAGGGACAGAAATTATACATAAACCGGTATAAGTGATTGGAAACCAGTTCAAATCTCTAATGCAACAGAAGTTCAGTGCACACAATCCACTTTCAAAATGGCTGAAACTGGTTTAAGATAAACCTCTTATGGATGTGGTATCAGATTGAACTAATTTAGGTTAAATAGGTTTATTGAACTTCTTTCCCAGATCCCCTCCAGATTTAAGTTAACTCACAGTCCCCCATCCTAGGATGCTTTGCACCTCCCCTGGAAACCTCCCTCACAGGATGAGTAGGCTAGCCTTGACCCAAGCTATCTGCTCCAGCCAGGCAGGGAGATATGCTCTAGCACCCACCCTGGCTTCCGGCCTGGGCCACTACAGGCACTTGACTGTATTTCCGGAATCTAAACAGAATGTCTGTCCACTTGCTTATCAGTTCAATTTACACAGCTTAGACTAACCCTTGAAGATTGAATCGATTCAGCCATGGGCTTTTTGACTGTTTGTACTTAGCCTCTGGGTGCACCTACATGTGTGCTTTACTGTGGAGTAGACTAATTAGCTCTACACTAAAGCGTCACAGTCCATGTGTGCTGGTATTAAGGTACAGTAGATTAATTAACTCCACCATAAAATAGTACTGCCAGCAACATTACTATTTTATGGCAGAATACTTATGTGCAATCAAATGCACATGCAGACTGTGACAAGGGCTGGCTGGGGCATGAGGGTGCTAAAGTGTGGGGACTGCTTGCTGGCTAGCCCCACACTGGACCTCCCTCATGCCACAGCCGGCCCCTATGCCCCTGATGCCACCACCCAGACCCCAGCTCGAACTGCTATGGTCTTGGCTGCACATTTAATTGCTGCACCTGGAAGCAGCTGACTGTCATGAACTGTGCTGGAGTTTATATCATTGCATGAACTGCTCATGTAGATGCATCCTCTGACTGCTGCTCTGCTCCATTCTCCTGCCTGACTGGCTGCTCTGCTTTCTGTTCTCTGGCCTACACTCCCTGTCTAATCTGCTGCTCTTGTTTCTGCTCTCTGCACTTTGTCACTGCACTGCCTGTTCCCTCCTCAGTCTGCTGTGTGCTGCACAGAGTCTGCCCCTGCCACTTGTGGCATGTATGATGTAGGCTAACCCTATTTTAGCGCATCATTAAAATCTTGTTGGTCTGGAAACTACAGAAATAGCCTGAAATCAAGCTGTTAAGATTTATAGAATTTTCCAATTCCAAATGTGTTTATTTCCATGACCTTGCTTTGCCTGATCTGGTACTTCCATAAGTCAAACTTTTTATATAAAATAGTTAACTGACATATTTCAAACTTTTACATAACTTTGGATCAAGTTTTGTCTTGTCCCTAGTTTAATGTAGCGATTGTTTATTTATTAAGAGGTTGAACAATAAAATTGATAAGGGCTGTTTAATAAAAAGGGAAAAAATAGAAAATATGATTCACCAAATAAGAATGTTGTAAGTGTTCACTCTTTTAGTGACATTTTGTAGCAATATAAGTAGCCCAGAACTTTACTGGGCTTTTAATATTAAACACCAAAGTTATTTAAAGCATGAGGAATGCTCCACTCCCCACCCCCGCCTTTAAAAACCCAAACACCATTTAGAATAGCAATTTTCCAGATTTACTAGACACAACTCGTATCTCTCGGAAATATAAAGTGAATCTCTGCTAATCTCTTCATATATCTTTTTTTAATAAAATGACATAAAGAGATGACCGGCTGTTTCTTGGATTCAATGTATTCAAATCACTGAGTATTTTGGTAATTATAATATTCAACAGCATGTTCACTGAGGAACTCTTTCC